>NC_079436.1:10983901-11081401 GCF_903798145.1 Danio aesculapii | reverse complement strand
GACTTATTCACACACTCACTTATTCATTCACACTTTCAATCATTCATTCACACGCTCACTTCCTTATTCATGCACTCATTCACTTATTCACACACTCATTCACATGCACACTCACTCAATCATTCACACACTCACTTATTCATTCACCCATTCATTCAGTCACACGCTCAATCACTTATTCATTCATTCATGCTCACACTCATTCATTCACGCACATACACACCTATTCATTAACACACTCACACTCATTTACGCACTCACTCACTCATTCATGTATTCACTCATTCACGCACTCAATCATTCATTCATGAACTCACACACTCATTCGCGCACTCACTCATTCACGCAATCACTCACTTATTCATGCACTCACTCACACACTCACTCATTCATTTACACATTCAGTCATTCATTTATGCACACACATTTATTCACGCACTCACTAAATTACACAATCACTCACGTATTCACACACTCATTCATTCACACATTCAGTCATTCATTCACACACTCGCACACTCATTCACGCACTAATTCATTCATGCACTCACACACTCGTTCATGCTCTCACTCATTCACGCAATCACTCACCTGTTCATGCACTCACTGACTTATTCACACACTCACTTATTCATTCACACTTTCAATCATTCATTCACACGCTCACTTCCTTATTCATGCACTCATTCACTTATTCACACACTCATTCACATGCACATTCACTCAATCATTCACACACTCACTTATTCATTCACCCATTCATTCAGTCACACGCTCAATCACTTATTCATTCATTCATGCTCACACTCATTCATTCACGCACATACACACCTATTCATTAACACACTCACACTCATTTACGCACTCACTCACTTATTCATGTATTCACTCATTCATGAACTCACACACTCATTCGCGCACTCACTCATTCACGCAATCACTCACTTATTCATGCACTCACTCACACACTCACTCATTCATTTACACATTCAGTCATTCATTTATGCACACACATTTATTCACGCACTCACTAAATTACACAATCACTCACGTATTCACACACTCATTCATTCACACATTCAGTCATTCATTCACACACTCGCACACTTATTCATGGACTCAGTTATTCACATACACACTCAATTCCTCATTCACACACTCACTGAATCATTCACACACTCACTTATTCATTCACTCATTCATGCTCTCACACACATTCACTCACTCATGTACACACTCATTCACTTATCCACGTACTCACTCATTCACACACTCACCCACTCATTCATTCACAAACTCAATTCAAACACTCATTCATTCACACACTAATACACTCTTACTCATTCACTCACTCGTTAATTCATTCACACACTCTTTCATCCATGCACTCACTCATTCATGCACACACTCACTCCTTCATTTACACAATCATTTACACACTTTTTCACTCACTAATTTATTCATTCACACACACAATTACTCATTCATTTACACACTCACTCATTCATGCACTCATGTTACATATTTATGCACTCAATCATTCACACACTTATTCATTTATGCTTTCTATCATTCATTCACACACTTATTCACACACTCACTCATTTACACACTCACTGAATCATTCACACACTCACTTATTCATTCACTCATTCATGCTCTCACACACATTCACTCACTCATGTACACACTCATTCACTTATCCACGTACTCACTCATTCACACACTCACCCACTCATTCATTCACAAACTCAATTCAAACACTCATTCATTCACACACTAATACACTCTTACTCATTCACTCACTCGTTAATTCATTCACACACTCTTTCATCCATGCACTCACTCATTCATGCACACACTCACTCCTTCATTTACACAATCATTTACACACTTTTTCACTCACTAATTTATTCATTCACACACACAATTACTCATTCATTTACACACTCACTCATTCATGCACTCATGTTACATATTTATGCACTCAATCATTCACACACTTATTCATTTATGCTTTCTATCATTCATTCACACACTTATTCACACACTCACTCATTTACACACTCACTCAATCATTCACGCACTCCTTCAGTTATTCACTCATTCGTGCACTCACTAACTTATTCCCTCACTCATTCATGCAGTCAGTCATTCATCCACACACTCACTTATTCAAACACTCACTCAGTCTTACTCATTCACTCACTCGCTCATTCATTCATTCACGCACTCACTCATCCATGCACTCACTCATTCATGCACACACTCCTTTATTTACACACTCAATCATTCACACTTATTCTCTCACTTTTTCATTCACACACACAATTACTCATTCATTCACACACTCACTCATTCACGCATGCACTCGTTCACAAACTCATTCATTCACACACTTAGTCATGTAGGCACACACTCACGCTTTCATTCATACACCATCATTCATTCATGCACTCACTCATTCACACAATCACTCACCTATTCATACTCTCTCATGCACTTACTCATTCACACACTCATTCATTTATGCATTCAAACATTCATTCAAACATTCACTTAGTCTTACTCATTCCCTCACTCGCTCATTCATTCATTCACGCACTCACTCATCCATGCACTCACTCATTCATGCACACACTCCTTCATTTACACAATCATTTACACTTATTCTTTCACTTATTCATTCACACACACAATTACTCATTCATTCATGCACTCACTTATTCACACAATCACTCACCTATTCATACTCACTCATGCACTTACTCATTCACACACTCATTCATTTATGCATTCAAACATTCATTCACACACTCACGCACTCACTTATTCATGGACTCACTCGTTTATGTACATACTCATTCACACACTCACTTTTTCACTCATTCATTCACACACTCACTCACTTATTCACTCATTCATACATGCACTCATTTATTCACTCACTCATTCAAGCACTCATTCACGTAATCACTCATTCATCGACACACTCACTCATTCAAACACCCATTCATTCACAGACTCACTCACTTATTCACACAATCACTTATTCAAGCACTCACTCATTCAAACACTCATTCATTCACACACTCACTCACTTATTCACACGATCACTCACCTATTCATACTCACTCATGCACTCATTCATCCACACACTCACTCATTCAAACAATCATTCATTCACACATTCACTCACTTATTCACTCACGACTTCACACAATCACTCATTCATCCAGGGACTTATTCAAATACTCATTCAATCACACACACTCACTCTCTTATTCATTCTAGCACTCACTTACTCAAACACACTCTCACCCATTCACCCACTTGCTCATTTATTCACGCTCCCGCTTATTCATTTACACACACTCATTATTCATGCACTCACTCATTAATTTATCCACTCATTCACACACTCACACATTCATACACGCACTCACTTATCACACACTCTCACTCATTCACTCACCCACTTGCTCATTTATTCACGCTCTCACTCATTCATTTACACACTCACTCATTCATGCACTCATGAGTTCACGCACTCTCTCACTTACTCATTTATTTATGCACTCATTCACACTTATTCATTCATTAACGCACTCTCATTCATGCAATCATTCATTCATTCACGCACACACTCCCTCATTAATTCACGCATTCACTCCTTCATTCATTCAAACACTCACTCTTTCACACACTTACTCGTTCATTCATACACTCACTTTCTCACTCACTGATTCATTCATTCATATACTTTTTTACTTAACCAAATTGACCAGGCGTCATGTAATGAGACATTTGCAACATTTATAAGATTTAGAACATCTGCAGACCTTTATGACCATTATGTGTGCAAACCTCATTTCAAATATCTGATGATTTCACCTTTTTAGAAGGTTACTATTTACTTGATAGTTACATCACTTGACAAAATTAAATGTATACTCATCATGGAGACTCTATACATTATTACCTCATAACAACATGTCATTCATATGTCCTTTATTCTTTCACAGGCTGGAGAGTATGTGTCTATTCTCATTGACAATGGCACAGGTTCAGCCCTCACAGTTCTCCAAGACAGTCTGTTTTCTGGCATCCTTATTGGAGTATGAAGACAATAACAAAGCAGAAACCAATCAAACCTGACACAATACTCATCTGTATTATGAGATTGAGTTCAGGACAATAGTAATGACATGAGGAGGACTACTTTTTCCAAGCATCTAAAACATTTAACAAAGAGCAGCAGGATTGCACTGCTATTGTTTTTATTTTTATTATTCCAAAAAGAATGCCGACAACATCTAAACTCTGTTCATAAAGATGTATGTACTTTTTCATGTGGTATGTTTATGTATTCATTTCATAACAGGGTTGAAGTTTTATTTATTTGCATTTGCTTTATGAAAAAAATATATTGATGTTTGTGTATATATATGCAATAAAATGCTTCCACAACTGCTGAAACATGCTCTGGGAATATATTTCTGCAAATAGAGTGATTTGTATTAATTGAAGAGTACCTGATTGCGTATTTTCATTCTTTTGCACTTAATTACAGAACCTATCCTGAAAAAAATTTTATATTTTAAGTCATTTTATTTTTCATTGTTTATATGTGTGTGTATTAACGAATAAATTAACAATAATTTAATATACGTACAATAAAAATACACTAATAAATCATCTTTTTTGATTTCAGGATAAGTGGGTGTTAAATCTCTGAGAAAAAACCTAGAGTGAAGATTAAAATTAGAGAATGTTTCATAAACATGAATACACATTATAAACAGGATATGATTGAACGCTGTCATAGTTATTTTAGTAATGGTTATTCCATGCTACAACTGTGTTTTATAAACTAACCAGGGCACTTGTGATTGAAACTAGAGAACAAGCAATGAACAAAAAATGAACAATGAAACTTTCATTGTCTTATAATTTGCATTTGTTTTGACCTAATTATCCCAGCGACTCCCATATGAGTCGTTCAGTGATTTGTTTGTTATCAAATTCCTCCTTAACGCGATGCTAATCTGCGCTGATTGGTCCGATGACCCAGCCTGTTGTGATTGGTCAACTGCGTTCGGCGCAAGACAGAGAAACGGCCACCCCAGCTTATCAACATTATATGCAGTGTTGCCAGATTGGATGGTTTCCCAATTTATTTTTGCGGGTAAAAAATGACATAGGCGGGTAGTGAAAATTTGGGCGGTTTTGCAACAGTGTGCCCGCCAGCCCTGATCTGCCCTTATAAACCTGTATTGATCTTCCAAAGAGATGCCATAGTCCCCGTTCCTCCCATACGAATGCTTAAAACATTGTAGAAACGCGTGAGATCTCTGCAAGCTAGAGAAAACTAGGAGGCAACCATTTTAATCTCTGATCCATGAACTGTGTACTGATAAAGTTTCTGTCAAGCTCTGACAAAGTCTCATACAGCTTTTCTAATCCTTCCTTTAACAAACGACCGACGAATCCCCTGTTGCGGGGTAGATTATTGCATTAATCAGCAGAACATTCTCTCATTAGTGTTCACTCATCTTCTGTCCTGATCAGTCCCACACACATGCACCCTGCTAGCGTTTGAAGGGAAAGGTGCGCTCACGTTTTACCGGATCCGGCACTTCATATTTGGTATTATTATGTGTCGACGTCAATACCAACAGGCAAAAGATCCGAACGAAAAATCATTTAAGTGACTCAATGAGTCAAATCTTTTATTAAAAAATCGACATTTTTAAACGAGGTGCTCTTTCAGATTATTCACACACACACACATAAGTTGGGTGTTTTCATTGACTTAGAGCTGTGTTGCACACTACATGGAAGGTCAGTAAAAGAAACAAAAACAATAGGGGCTCTTTAAGTGAAAGAAAGGAAACCGTTAAGTGTTTAAGTGTAAATTGTCTACAATGAAGTGCAAGTCAAAGTAAATTTGGAAATCACTTTTCTTTTTTTATTTGCGTTTTCCAGAGATGGGGGACTTGAGTCACATAACTTGACTCAAGTCAGACTTATGTCACAAAATTTAGGACTTGAGACTTGTTTGACAGTGATACAAAAAAGACTCGACTTGACTTGAACTTGACTGTCATGACTTGAGACTTGACTTGGACTTGAGTTAAATGACTCGAAATAACTTTCGTTTGTTATATATTACGCATTCTTTAAAAAGAAAAACAAATAAAAAAAACTGAATTCCGCAGATTTTTAGCCCATCATTATTTGTTTATTTACGTGTGTAAATCTATATTTATTCAGTTTTTACATTAATTACAGTAATATTACTGACTAATATGAAAATGTTCATATGATTTATTTACAATTCAGTTTGTAAAGTAATATTTTCTGTCTTTTAGTAGAGATATTATATGAGAGACTTGCTTTGTTTACCAAATAAAGTGAATCTAATTGGATTTGCATTTTAAACATTAAATACAAGTTAAAATGATATGATTTTTATTTCACATTTCACAAATTAAGGTTTTAGTTAGAATATTCCCAAAATAATTCAGCAGAAATCCGCAGATTTTTAGCAAAATTCTCATCAGAAATAGCAAAAAACGTCCGCAGATTCCGTCTGGCCCTACTAATAGCTTAGCTCACTACATTTTTCAAGTAGCTTGCCCAACACTGCATTTCAAATTACAGTTTGTATATAAATATATTAATTGCAAAAGTTCGAAAATCGACAAAAATTTGATTCACTTGAAAGTGACTTGCTTGACCAAAGTACGACTTGACTTGACTTGAAATAAGCAGTTACTCGACTTGACTTGACTTGAGTCCGACAAAAATTGACTTGACTTGCTTGAGACTTGAAGGTTATGACTTGAGACTTGCTTGTGACTTGCACATGTGTGACTGAAGCAGGTTGCACACCATAAGCGGCGCTTGGCGGCGGCGGCGCCACGCAGCGCCATACATTTCAGAATTCTAAACAAAGGTTTCTATCAGGGTACACAAACCGGCGCCGCAAGTCGGCGGTTGTCCGAGGGTATCTGCGGCACCCAGCCACGACACTGTTCATTTCTCTGCCGCACCACAGGGCACCATCTGATTAGTTTCATAATAAACATCAAGCGAATGTGCGCATCTGGTGTGTGATACTTTTAACTGTCATGTGCATGCCGTGTCACGGCGCCAAGCGACGCTTCTGGTGTGCGACCTGCTTTACTCCCACCTCTGGCGTTTTCCATATTGTCCCAATTGTTTCTGATTTGGGATTGTGTACTCCAATAGCTTTTAATCCTTTTTTTCATTGACTTCATAATCTGTCGAGTGTCTTTTTAAAAATAAGACCAATCATAACAAACATTAAGTGCCTTGTCACATCTATGTTCAAAATGGGGACTGACAGTTCAATGGTTAAAACACGCACGAATTCACCATCGAATATGACTAATATTTTGGTTCATTTCATTGTGGGTGCACAAGCAAAAACACAAACAGTAAATTCAGCAGTGATTAATGTAGACGATATGTTTTAGTAGTGGATAGAGATGAGGTCATCATGCTGGAAGAATGGCGCCTGGTGTTTGGCATTGTGCCCTGGCCCCCTTTTCCCCCTCCACATACACACAGAGACACACACACACCTAAATGAATGCTTTGCTATACCTTCCAGGAAAACGTAGCATTTGTTGTCAGACTGCATTACCTTACAAGGACGGCTCGCTGTCAAATAATGTGCGGAAAGATAAATGAGCGAATGGTAATGCCATGCTTATTTACCCCATGATGAGCTTACTGAAAGCAGTATCTCATTAAACAGGCTACATATACACAAACACGCTTCGCTTTATCCTGACACACAGTTGCTCGACTTGTTTCCTGTTAACTGATGGCATGCTTTCAGCCAGAAATAAATTCTATTTACTTTTTTTTTTGGGATAAAGACGTGGCTTTTTTTAATACCTCTCTTTCTCAGGCTCACAGCTTTCAACACATTCACTCAGTTGCTCAAAAGAAGCATGTCTAAAACTGATCTGCCCTCACTCAGCACCAACAAAACATTGCCAAAAGCACTAAACACACATTATTAAAAGAGGGATTGTGAGGAATAAACCTGCATCATAAAGGCGATGAATGATAACTTGAGACATTTCTCTCTGTGAAATGCTCGCCTCCTGCTCAACACTTCTTTCTACAATACAAAGTATTTAACAATTATTAATGATACTAACAACACTTTATATTGAGATTCGTTAGTTGCATTAACTAACATTTAACACAAGCTAAACATTTCTTTCAGCATTTATTCATCTTTGTTAATGCTAATAAGCAGCTGTACAATGTTAGTTCAATCTTAAGTTCAGATTCATTAAGAAAACACTCATTTAAAGAGTTAAGCAATTGGATTGTACCATTTGAGAATCCATTTAGCCGATCGTGCTACTCGTGTGCTGAAATTGTATCCTACCCATCAGATTATGCTACCAACACTGTATTTGAATGGTTCTCGAGTTAGGGTTAGGGCGATAATACAGTTTCATATCACACTACTCCACATTAAATTTATGTAACCCCGCTGGTCCTACACCACCCAATCCTGATATCAAACTGGCGACCTTCCGCATGGGAGTCGGGTGCTCTACCAAGGAGGCTAAAGACCATGACCTCTAGTGTATGTCGCTAGAGCCCTTTTAGAGGTCAGAGGAGTGAGGTTTAGCTGCACAGCACTTACTAGCTGGCCTCTGTTACACTCACCCCCCTAAACCTCACTCCCATCCGGGTCACGGCACCAATGTAACCCCGCCGGTCCTACACCACCCTACCCGCTTCGAGCTGGTGTCAAACCAGCAACCTTCCACATGGGAGTTGGTTGCTCTACTAAGGAGGCTAAAAACCATGGCCTCTAGCGTCTGTCGCTAGAGCACCTTTAGAGGTCAGAGGATTGAGGTTTACCTGCACAGCACTAACTAGCTGGGCTCCGTTACACTTACACTGGTAGCAAAATCTGATGAGTAGCATATTGTGTCATCAAAATGTGCTACCTACATTTTGTATGCGAGGTAGGATAATCTGACAAGGTAGGACAAATCGACAGAATCCCAGGTCTGGTGGAAGCACTTTTAGCTTAGCTTAGCATATATCACTGAATCGGATTAAACCATTAGCATTGCACTCTTCTGTAGTTACATTGTGTACTATAATGAAACTTGTTATTTTCTAGGCTGATCTGGCTAGGAACTATACTCTCATTCCGGTGTAATAATCAAAAAACATTGCTGCCTTTCCATGACTTCTGCAGACGCAATGACAATACGTGACTAAAAATAGTCCACCAGTTCCAATAATTAAATCGAAATGAGACTGTAGTTCCTATTTAAAAATAGCAAAAAGCAAAGAGAAAATAGCAAATTTTCATTTTCTGTCAGTTTTAATACACTTATTTAACAACAGAAAGGTTTAAATGGGAAAATTATCAATACTCTTTTGGTCATTTTTGACTGAGATGCTAATGGTCTAATCTGATATAATGATTTATGCTAAGCTAAGCTAAAAGTGCTCCCAACAGATTAAATAGATTTTAAAAAGGTTAAACGCAACTATTTAACACTAGGGGAGTTGTTAGGCAAGCCTATTCATTTAAATCCTGTTAATAAATACATCTTTGGAATAATGTACTTGTCAACAATATCTCAGGATTTCAGAAATGCATTAGTAAATGACACTAATGAAGTCTCTTAAATACTAGTTATGTCTGATTTATAGACTACTGATGTCCTGTGAGAGACTAGTGATGTTCTTTTACAATATAAATCATTATTATTATTGTGTAATGCTAATTGATAGTAGAGTTGTTAAGGTCATTGCTTTATGGGCAACAGGCACAATAACACTATGCGTCTGAAAGTAGCCCCCAGCCATGGTACAACAGCAACATTCCTTGATTGTTACACCATAATGAGAATAGTTCCTATACATATCAGCCTAAAAAGGGCTAATTGTAATTTTCCATTTGTCTTAATACACAGTCAACAGTCTGCAGTCAACACAGTGACAACAGTCAAGTGTCGAGCTTTAAATAGGAAAATTATCAAAGCTTTTTTGTCATTTCTGAAGGAGATGCTAATGGTCTAATCCGATTCAATGATTTATGCTAAGCTAAGCTAAGCTAAAAGTGCTCCCACCAGACTAAATGGTTTTAAAAAGTGTTAAACGCAACTATTTAACTCTAGGGGAGTTGTAAAACGAGCCCATTGCTTTAAATACTGTAAATAAATACATCTTTTGATTTGAATAATGTACTTGTCAACTATATCTTTCGATTTCAATATTGTGAAGTCTGTCAAATACTAGTTATGTCTGATTTATAGACTACTGATGTTCTGTGAGAGACTTATGTCATTTTACAATATAAATCATTATTATCATTATTATCATTGAGTAATGCTTATTAGTTAGTAGAGTTGTTAAGGCAACAAAGCATGTTTGTAGCGTCCCAAGAAGTTTTCTTGATTTGATTTTAGACATGACATGTATAAAGGATTTTGGTATTAGTGCATTTTGAACAGAAAGTTGGCAAACAGTTTTGAAAAAGTGACCTAATTATTGAGAAATGGGTCCAAAACTGCCTACCATTCATTGGCTTTGGGTTTCCTGCATGGTGGGAGTCTGATGCTACAACAGTGTCCTCTGTTGGTTAAATGATGCTACATAATACATTTCAGCTTTTCATTTATTCCTGGAATTCCAGTAAATTGTGGTAAAGGTGAGTTGGGTATGCTAAAATTGACCGTAGTGTATGAGTGTGCGTGTGAATGAGTGTGTATGTGTTTCCCAGTGATGGGATGCAGCTGGAAAGGAAATGGCTGCGTAAAACATATGCTAGATAAGTTGGCAGTTCATTCCGCTGTGGCAATGCCTGATTAATAAAGGGACTTAAAAAAATGATTGAATGTATAATATTACACGCCATTGCGGTAATGCAGACAGAAACATGAATAACATCATCGTAAGAAAGTGGCAATCTTGAAAGCACAATGTTTACAGGTATCCGGTGTTTGAAAAGAAACTCTGAGTAATTGGGCAAAAGACCTCGACTACAAGTGAAAATTATTATATTTGGGTTATTTAACTTGAACCCCACATAAGAAAATAATGTTTAAATAAATTTAATTATTTTCTTAAGCAAATTTTACATTCACAAATGTAAATTCTCAAATGGTAAGCCTGCCTTCGTGGTCTTAATTAAAGATATGGAGAATTATATTAAGTTGATTTCAGGATCCACTAATAAGAAAGCTTTAAAACTGTCAAAATATGCTCTGCTTTTAAGATCTTCTTATAAGTAATCTTAAATGAACCCTTGTAAGTGCAAAAAAACTTTAATGCTTGCCCGTTTCTTTTTAATTCTCTTATGATGTTATTATTTCCATTGTTCCATATTGTACTGAACTTTTTTGTCGGTGTCACCTATTGATTGATATTGTATTTTATGTCTTATCTACTGTTTATGTATGTTCCTGGACTCAGCAATAAAAGTACAATGTATACATAGAGCATTTTATTCAACAATATTTTATGCTGGGTCTGCAATCATTCGTTTTTGAAAAAGCGTTTTATATGTCATTAATATTTTTATTTTATATTTTTACATTTTTAATCAAACATTTGACTTTAAGTTCTAAGTAACGTGAGAAATATGATCGAATAAGCAGATTTTTGAGTATATACTTTATAATGTAAAAAAATAGATAAATGGTCCTTTCCATGTGGTCAACATATATAAGTTATTACTTGATTGCATTACAGAAAAGGTGCTAAAATGTTTACATTTTGCATTTTACTTAGTGATGTTTTATGGATCTACAAATAAGTTTTATATTTTATTGATATTTATTTTATAGTTCCACATTTTTAATCAAACATTTGACCTGACGCTCAAAATAAAGTGAGAAATATGATCACGTATTAATAAGCAGATTTTTTGAGTATATACTTTATAGTGTAAAAAAAAAGAAAAGAAAAGAGAAATGGTCCTTTCCATGTGGTAAATGTATGTAAAATACTAATTGATTGAATTTATAGAAAAGGTGCTATATCATGATATACACTCACCGGCCACTTTATTAGGTACACCTGTCCAACTGCTTGTTAATGCAAATTTCTAATAAGCCAATCACATGGCAGCAGCTCAATGCATTTAGGCATGTAGACATGGTCAAGACGATCTGCTGCAGTTCAAACTGAGCATCAGAATGGGGAAGAAAGGTGCCACTCCTGATAGCTAAGAACAGGAAACTGAGACTACAATTCGCACAGGCTCACCTAAATTAGACAACAGAAGATTGGAAAAACGTTGCCTGGTCTGATGAGTCTTGATTTCTGCTGCGACATTCGGATGGTAGCATCAGAATTTGGAGTCAACAATATGAAAGCATGGATCCATCCTGCCTTGTATCAACGGTTCAGGCTGGTGGTGGTGTGGGGTATATTTTCTTGGCACACTTTGGGCCCATTAGTACCAACTGAGCATCATGTCAACGCCACAGCCTACCTGAGAATAGTTGCTGACCATGTCTATCCCTTTATGACCACAGTGTACCCATCTTCTGATGGCTACTTTCTAGCACAAATCATCTCAGACTGGTTTCTTGAACATGACAGAGAGTTCCCTGTACACAAATGACCTCCACAATCACCAGAGCTCAATCCAATAGAGCACCTTTGGTATGTGGTGTAACAGGAGATTCACCACATGGATGTGCAGCCGACAAATCTGCAGCAACAAATCTGCAGGTCAATATGGACCAAAATCTCTGAGGAATATTTCCAGTACCTTGTTGAATCTATGCCACGAAGGATTAAGGCAGTTGTGAAGGCAAAAGGGGGTCCAACCTGCTACTAGTAAGATGTACCTAATAAAGTGGCCAGTGAGTGCATATTGTTATCAGGATATGAAATGAATTATCATCGTTTCATGCACCCAACTAAGTGAATTACATTAATAAATACACACACACACACACACACACACACACACACAAGATGGCTTATAAAAGCTAGGGGGAAAGAAAACGTGCTTATTTGGTTTGTTTCACTTCAGAAGTCTTATTGATTCCAATCCAAAGTGATGGCGTAGAAAGAAGTTATTCATGTACATGCAACATATTTCATGACCTCAGTTTGCAAACATTGGTTAAGATGAAAAGGAGGTGAATCTTCTAAGTTGGCTCACTCTTGGAGACGGAGGACACTGTCTCATTTTATACCTGGAGGGTAGTTTTGGTGTTTGTGGCATTGGCTGTGCATCCACTGGTTCAGCCACTCTCACAGTATTCCTACCGTAGAGTTTCCTCTCATAATCCAGAAGCTGGGTCCAGAATCCTACATTGAGCCGAATGTATGGTCTGCTGTCTTTAACCCACTTGTGCGCCTGTCTCAGAGTCACTCCTTTGTACTTCATGAGATATGCCATTATAACAGCAGGAGAGCGGCTCATGCCTGCCGCACAGTGCACTAGGGTTCCTCCAAGTCTGTTGTTGTGAATTCGAGCGGAGACGTGGTCAAAGTGGTCCCCCAGACGGGCATTTGGAAGGTCGGACACTGCCACCCGGATGCACTCCACGCCTGGGTAGACAGGGCAGGCGTGGGACAGGGTCACGTTCACGATGAGTGTAATGCCTTTTCGGGTCATAAGGGCTTGATTCATTGAAGCATCGGCGCCACTTAGGAAGAGGGTCGGGGTTATCTGTGATATTGACATTACGCTGGAAACAAACACAGGATAGAAATAAAGTTACTTTTTTAACTTAATAAACTGGAACTAAGACGAAGCGGTGATGCAGTATTGCTGTCGCCTCACAGCAAGAAGGTCGCTGGTTCGAGCCTTGGCTGGGTCAGTTGGCATTTCTGTGTGGAGTTAGCGTGGGTTTTTTCCGGGTGCTCCGGCTTCCCCCACAAATCCAAAGACATGTGAACTGGGTAAGCTAAAATCATCCGTAGTGTATGTGTGTGAATGAGGGTGTATGAGTGTTCCCCAGTGAAAGGGCATCCGCTGTGGCGACCCCAGATTAATAAAGGGACTAAACTAACTAAAGAAAATGATTGAATAAACTGGAACTAAGCTGTGCTCCATTGTTGTACCAAATTTGTGCTGCTATGCTATGTTAATATCTAATTACACACTGTTAACGAATTTATTTAACTGTGACATGAACTGTAATTTACTGTAGGACAGTTATGCAGTATATTACTGTATTTTAAAGTTGCATTGTGAAAATGACTATACATGATACATACAATCCTGTAGATACATATTCAGCAAGATAAATGGTGCTGTAAATATAAATACAGTGTTTGATTTACAGTAAGTTACTGACAAACTGCTGCCAGTAGGTTACTGAACATTTTACAGGTCCACTATGACATCATATTTTTAACTTTAGTTGATGTGTAATGTAGCTGTGTGAACATAAACAACATCTCTTATTGTAATATGCTCAAAGCTGAACGCAAAGAAAGACATTGGCTTTTACAGAGTTAGCTTAGCAAAGCCTACAGCGAACAAATTTGGGGACAACAAAAAATACATCCGGGCTAGTGAGATCACAAGGGCTTTCGGTTAAATGCATTCGCCACACGCACACACCCTGCGCAGTGAAAGGGCGTGGCCAGAGGCGCTGTAATGTTATAGTGATGTCCAATCGCTGCTAGTTCCACAGAGCTTCTCCTGTTTCTGTATTTGGGCTTCCAAAGGACAGGAGACAAAGACAGAAGTGCTAACAGTTTAATTTGAATTATGTTCTAACGAATTATAAAAATATATATAGCAAGCATTTGACAAAGAACAGCTTCCAGAATCTCTCCCATTTCAGTGCTGGATTCGGCTAAAAACTCCTCTAAAGGACGAAGCTGTAAATTGTGCACCACAACCTGTAAGTATTTCATTTGTTAAAATTGATCAACTACAGGCACAGTTTCTAGTGTTAAAGGTGTGTTGTAGCGAGGATGTAAACAAGGATGTGAGTAAGGCTGTTTGGCACCGCTAACAATTTAGCTACAAATTCATATTTATCCGTCAAAGTGCTGCAAACACACACAATGTTCAGCAGCACTGCAGTGTCTCTCTATGCTGACGCTTTCCCTACGTTCAACATCTCAAATTACAAATTTGCAAAAGATATAAGAACGTATTACTTACACATGCTTATTCCAAATATATTTAAAAGACACCTGTAAGATTTTATTTTAGAGAGCAGGCATGAGGCTCAGCTGTGTGCTCTTCATTTTTTTGTCTGATTCAGGCAGCTAACAGCTGCTCTGACTGGACTGTTTAGACAGCGCAAAAGCGAAAGATTGTTGGGGTGTGACGTGATGACATGGTGCTGATCACTGCACATTATTTTAGCTGACCAATCAGAGCCTCTTGAGGGCGGGCCTTCAGAGGAACTAGGAAATGTGACAGTTGTTTTCATGTTAGCTGAGTATCTGTATATAATCAAAGTAAGATATCTGAAAAAATAACGTGATTTTCTACAAGTGAAGCATGCCAAGTGAAGCACACATTGCTTTGCATCTTATAAACATAACCAAGCCTTAAAAATACACAGTGGACCACCCCTTTAAAAGTGCATACATAGATAAACAGGTAAGCCATGCGATTGAAAACAAGAAAGTAAAAATATTGCGTAATTTTTTTTTTTTTTAGAAATTAGTGTTTATAAAAGATTTAGATAGTTTTGTATATATTTAGCAATTTTAAAGGATTTGTTCATCCAAAAATGAAAGTGTTGTTATTAACCACTCACAGTCATGTCATACCAATCCTCTGAGACATGTGTATGTTTTCGAAACACAGATTAAGATATTCATTTATTTATATTCCCTCGACTCTATTTCAGAGGTCGCTACAGCAGAATGAACCGCCAATTATTCCAGCATATGTTTCATGCAGCGGATGCCCTTCCAGCCGCAACCCAGTATTGGGAAACACCCATACCCTCACATTCACACACATACACTACGGCCAATTTAGTTTATTTAATTCACCTATAGCGCAAATCTTTGGACTGAGGGGGAAACCGGAGCACCCGGAGGAAACCCACGCCAACACGAGGAGAACATGCAAACTCCACACAGAAATGCCAACAGGCCCAGCCGGGACTCGAACCAGTAACCTTCTTGCTGTGAGGCGACATTGCTAACCACTGAGTCGCCATGCCGCCCCCAAATTAAGATATTTCAGATGAAATCTGAGAGCTCTCATCTTCTATAGGTAAAGGAGAGGATTTAATCTAAAATACCTTTATTTGTATTCTGAAGATGAACAAAGGTCTCAGGGGATTGAAACGACATGAGAGTGAGTATTTATTAACAGAATTTTTATTTTAATCGTTGAAGTAAATCTCACGGACTGATGTTTTTGATCCACCAAAACATTGGGAAGAAATATAATAGCATCCCGTCAAAGATGATCATCATAATTATGTATTAAAGTCATTATGTGCTATGAACAAAAATAATAGTACTGTTAGAATGAGTACTGTAATGAAGAGTTAAACAAGACACAGACAACAAAAACAAAATCTAAATTACAGAAGGAAAAAAAGACAACAGTTTATATATTTACTGAAGGCCTGAGTAGCCAAAAGCTAATGTGAGCTCTGACTCTATAATGACATATCGAAAAATGGTACATTCACAAAGCTATGAACACACTTAATACTCATACATTTAAAGTAACATCTCATCTGTTTTTGATTTATATTTATTATGTCCAGTGTTATATTTTCAGTGACTGACCTGGTCCCTCGGTGTGATCTCTCTGCTGTTCTGAGCTCTACTCCAGTGAGCGGGGATCCCCTGTTGGCATGAGCAGACCATAAAAAGACTCCAAAGACAGCTGACCAATGAGGAGAGAGATTAATTATAAACTCACTGCCTGCCTTCATGTTAGAAGCCTGTTGCTTGAAACTTGGTCTCTAGCTAAGCGATGTCTAGCTTTTTGACTGCGAGTTTAGACCATTTTGAGGGATGTAAACAATAACAATGGTCCTAAAATATTTCCTGTTATACATTTTTAATTTCCATAGCTTCTGGGAATTCAGAAAGCTTGACATATTGATAAATATTATGTTGTGATAGCTGTTTTAATGCAAAGTTCTGATTGTATTGCCTTTTTTTACAGTTATGAAATAGTTTGACATTAAACAGGAAATGTTCATTGGCCAATGGCATCAGCACATTGAAACGGTCTATTGCATGTAACTAGATTAATAAAGTGCTCAACATAATCAAGTACAGCCCATTTTGAAAATGAATATTTGTATCCATTTCTCAGTGAATATAGAAGGCTATGTATTTAGGTGCATTTAAAGGTGCAGTAGGTGATCTGCCAAAATGCTAATCGGTTAGCATATTATCTTTGGACGACAGGGGAGGGACTGTGTTTCAAAGCCACGCCATCCTGAAATGACTGTCAACTCCAACCCCCGTAAGATTTCAGTGGCTGAACAACACTTCTGTGCATATAACCCGTTCATAACACAACCTAATCTACATCAGCTTTGCGTGATTAAAACTGTTTTAAAGCATAACATTACCTGTCTAACAGAAATACTTCAGCCATGGTGTCGTCCTTCCTCCAGCGTGCAAAAGTAACTCCAATATTGAGTCAGGATTTATAAAAGTTTCAATTCAGCATTTGATCTTACCATGACTGACTGTCTAATGGCGGACATGCGTGAACAGAGATGCGCAAAATCTACATTTGTTGACAGACAGTTTGGGCTACTTATCGGAATTATGGGAGATGTTGGCCAGACAATATTTAATTGGATAAACATTTTTTTTGTTTTATGCCTTACCCAGAATATAAAAATACATATAAACACATTAAGATCATTTACTTTAATCATTACTATTGAACTGTGAAGAGACTTTCAACCAGCACAACAAAAATCTTTCTGGAGAAAATCACCTACTGCACCTTTAAAAAAACTGATTTATTAAACAGATATATTTATGAAAATAATATTTTAGTCACCAAACACATTTAGTAATGGAAAGATAATACAGTTAAATTTGCTTTTAATATTTTTCAATAACATATAAATTTGTGTGTACTAGTTTTTGGACCGTTATTGTAAGTTACAAGCAAAACTTGTCATAAATCTGTCATAAACATGATTGCATGAAGCCATAGCTCTAAAGACACACCAAACCGACCCCAAACAACTACCACCAACTAAACCCAACTATGTTGTCATCTCGTGTTGGATTACGTCTGGACCAAAAATCTGTGCATGGACACACCAATGGCACAAAAGCCGACTGAGATGAGATCTGCATTCTGTGCCTGCACACGAGGACCAGTGTTTCCGCAATGGGCAGAAAAACAGCAGGCGCAGAACGCAAGGTGACAATACAGTTGGGTTTCGTTGGTGCTAGTTGTTTAACGTTGGGTTGTTGTGAACAGGTGTCCTGATATTTTATCCTACCCATCAGAATATGCTATCTGTATTTGAATGGTTCTCAGCAGTGGTGTACTCCTAAAAAAAAACGGTGGTGTACTATTACCCACCCAACCCAAATTTTAAAAGTAGGTAAAGAAACGTTTACTTGATTCATTAGATATATATATGTATATATGTACCTGCATTTCGTTGCCTTGTACTTGTGCATGTGTGATGACAATAAATTGAATCTAATCTAATCTAATATATATATATATATATATATATTTACCATAAGTTACCTGGAACTATTGACTTCCACAGACAGAAAAACAAATACTATGGAAGTCAATGGTTACAGGTTTCCAGCTTTCTTCAAAATTTTTTCTTTTTTTTTCAACAACCAAAACAGAAAAATCGTTTTGGAACAAATAAAGGTTGAGTAAATGATGACAATTGACTTTTTTCTTTTTTTAATAATTTATGCTTGGCTAATAGTGCCACAGCAGACCTGGTGATTGGCTGAGTATATTAAGCTGTGGTAAAACCCAACTGTTTAACTTTACAGGGACTTGTAAAATAAAAAAAAATTTAAATATATGTTTATTTTAATACTGTACAAAAAAAAAATCACATTTCAAGACCGCTATATGAAGTATTGTATGTTTTAACAAACTATATATATATATATATATATATATATATATATATATATATATATATATATATATATATATATATATATATATATATAATTTTTTTTTTGTTCTAATTCAGGAAAACAAAAGCAATGCACACTTCAAAACCCCAAATAGGCTACTAGCCTATAATTAAGTATATTTCTTCCATGTATTAAATAAATAAAACTGCCACTTTTTAAATTCAAAATGGCATACATATAAAAATATTACAAAACGTACAGGCTAATTTACATATTTCACTATCATACTATAAGTCATACTAGGAAATAATTTTTAATATGATACAACACATGATGTTTGACTGATGTCACTCTGATATGCAGTTAAAATGATATGAGACATTCACTGAGTGATTCTGTCACTGTTTAATCCTGTGCATGAATGTATGATATAGTTAATGCCAGATGCACTGTAATATGTTCTACAGTATCTCCAAAGTTAATTTGAAATAAACATTTAAAAGTTAAAGAAGTTACATTTTTGGAGGAGGAAACAGCTGTGTTGATGAGGAAACAGATTGAGGGAACAGTAGATGGGAAAACCAGATTGCTCCTCGATGACCCATTGGGTGTTTCTATAGCAAAGAACTGCAAATATGCAGATATTATAACAATCTATCGATAAACACTCACCTTCTGCTCTTTGCACTGTTGCTGATTAAATGAAAAATGACTTGAAAACGAAGCAGCAGGACTCTAACGCCGTTTTCATATCAAAATGAAATGGGTACATTTAGTAGTGTACAGTTCATGAGCAAAGCGCAAAAGTTTTAAGAGGGCTGAATAGAAATATAGGAGGGCTAAAGCGACACCCATGCTGTTTATAATTTTACCTAAACGTTTCATTGAGTCATCATTGTTGACTTGTTGTCTTCAAAAAACTCTCACGAAATTTTCTCACAGTTGCTGCAGTCGTCGGGGGGTGGGGAATGGCGGAAATGAAACAAAAATTCACCAATTGCAACAAATTAAGATGCGAGTTAAAAAAAAACATTGGGTGTACAGTTTAAAAGGGACACAAATACACATACATTAGGAAAGTTTAATCAGCAAAACAAGTGAGTATACCAAGGGTGTATGCCATTATTGATCCTCAGAAGTCATAATACCCAAACAGCTCGTGGAAAAAGTAGGCATATGAAGTATAGGTGAATATAGCCATGACTACACGATAAATATACACACGATACACTCCTGTCAGGGTCTGGGATAGAACATGGATCTCTGGCGTGAGAGGTGAGTCACTTAACCACTGAGCTACTGGATGTTGATGGATCCGAAGGCACATATACTCACATGATACACTCTTAACATTAACACCCACACTCCATATATATGCACACATGATTCACTCCATACATATGCACATATGATACACTCACACTCTCCATACATATGCACACATGATACATTCACACTCTCCATACATATGCACACATGATACACTCCATACATATGGAGTGTACACGATACACACTATACATACTATACATATGCACGCATGATACATTCTATACATATACATCCATGATACACCCTATACATATACACACATGATACATTCACACACTCCATACATCTGGAGTGTACACAATAGAACCTGTACACACTACACATACAAGATACATTCTATACATATGCACACGATACATTCCATACAAATGCATGCATGATACATTCTATACATATACATTCACACACACTCCATACATATGCACACATGATACAATCCTGTCAGGGTCTGGGATAGAACATGGGTTTCTGGCGTGAGAGGTGAGTCACTTAACCACTGAGCTACTAGAAGTTGATGAATCCGAAGGCACATATACTCACATGACACACTCTTTACATTAACACCCACACTCCATATATATGCTTACATGATTCACTCCGAACATATGCACACATGATACACTCCATGCATATGCACACATGATACATTCACACACTCCATACATATGCACACATGATGCATTCACACACTATACATACATGATACATTCTATACATATGCACACGATACATTCTATACATATACATACATAATACACCTTATACATATACACATGATACACTCCTGTCACGGTCTGGGATATAACATGTGTCTCTGACGTGAAAGGTGAGTCACTTACCACTCTTTACATTAACACTCACACTCCATATATATGTACACATGATTCACTCTGATACATATGCACACATGATACATTTCATACAAATGCACGCATAATATATACATATACACATGATACATTCACACACTCCATACATATGCACACATGATGCATTCACACACTATACATACATGATACATTCTATACATATGCACACGATACATTCTATACATATACACACATGATAAACTCCTGTCATGGTCTGGGATAAAACATGTGTCTCTGGCGTGAGAGGTGAGTCACTTACCACTGAGCTACTGTAAGTTGATGAATCTGAAGGCACATATACTAACATGACACACTCTGTACATTAACACCCACACTCCATATATATGTACACACGATTCACTCTGATACATATGCACACATGATACATTCACACACTCCATACTTATGCACACATGATACATTCACACACTCCATACATATGCACACATGATACATTCACACACTCCATACATATACACACATGACACACTCCATATGTGTACACGATACACCCTATACATATGCACATGATACAATCCACACAAATGCATGCATGATACATTCTATACATATACATGATACATTCACACACACTCCATACATATGCACACATGATACACTCTATACATAGAGACACATGATACAATTTTTACATATACACACATGATACATTCACTTACACTCCATACATATGCACGCATGATACATTCTAAACATATGCACTCATGATACACTCTACACACCCTATACATATACACACATGATACACTCCTGTCAGAGTGTGGGATAGAACATGGGTCTTTGGCGTGAGAGGTGAGTCACTTATCACTGAGCTACTGTAAGTTGATGAATCTGAAGGCACATATACTAACATGATACACTCTTTACAATAACACCCACACTTCATACATATGCACACATGATACACTCCGTACATATGCACACGATACATCCACACACTCAATACATATGGAGTGTACACAATACACCCTATACATATACACACATGATACATTCTATACATATGCACGCATGATATATTATATACATATACACATGATACATTCACACTCACTCTATACATATGCACACATGATACATTCTATACATGATACGCACGTGATACACCCTATACATATACACACATGATACACTCTGTACATATACACATGATACACTCACACACTCCATACATATGCACACATGATACATTCACACATTCCATACATATGCACACATGATACACTCCACACAAATTCATGCATGATACATTCTATACATATACACATGACATACATATATAAATACGCACGCATGATATATTATATACATTTACACACATGATACATTCACACACACTCTATACATATGCACACATTATACATTCTATACATATATGACACATTCTATACATATACACACACAATCCATACATATACACATATGATACATTCTGTACATGATACACTCCTGTCAGGGTCTAAACGATACACCCCATACACGCATGATACATTCTATACATACACACACACTCCATATATATGCACACAAGATACATTCTATACATATACATACATACATACACACATGATACACTCCTGTCAGGGTCTGGGATAAAACATGGGACTCTGGTGTGAGAGGTGAGTCACTTACCACTGAGCTACTGGAAGTTGATGAATCCGAAGGCACATATACTCACATGACACACTCTTTACATGAACACCCACACACCATATATATGAACGCATGATTCACTCTGATACATATGCACACATGATACATTAACACACTCCATACATATGCACACACATGATACACTCCACACAAATGCATGCATGATACATTCTATACATACACACATGATATACATATACATGTAATACAAATACATACATATATATATATATATATATATATATATATATATATATATATATATATATATATATATATATATATATATATATATATATATATATATATGCACACATGATACATTCCATTCAAATGCACCCATGGTATATTATATACATTTACACACATGATACATTCACATACAGATGGACACATGATACATTCTATACATATACACTCACACACACTCTATAGAGACACATAATACATATACACACACGATACATTCCATACAAATGCACGCATAATATATTATATACATACACAAATGATACACTCTATACATAGACACATGATATATATACACACAAGATACATTCCATTCAAATGCACGCATGATATTTTATATACATACGTTACATTTACACACACTCCATACATATGCACACATGATACACTCTACACATAGAGACACATGATACATACACAACCACTCCACACATATGCACACAAGATACATTCTATACAAATACACATGATACATTGCTGTCAGGGTGTGGGATAGAACATGGGTCTCTGGCGTGAGAGGTGAGTCACTTATCACTGAGCTACAGGAAGACGTTGATGAATCCAAAGACACATATATGATACAATCTATACATATGACACAATACTTTCAGGGTCTGTGATAGACCATGGGTCTCTGGCGTGAGAGGTGAATGACTTACCACCGAGCTACCGGAAGTTGATGAATCTGAAGACACATATACTCAAATGATACACTCTTTACATTAACACCCACACTCCATACACCCTTTACACATGCACACATGCCTTCAGATTCATCAACTTCTAGTAGACTACCAGTAGACTCCATCACTGGTAGCAAAATCTGATGGGTAGCATATTGCATTATCAAAATGTGCAGCCTACTTTTTAACCGAGAGGTAGGACAATCTGACAAGGTAGGACAAATCAACTGAACACCATGGTGTTCTGTATTTATACCACAGAAACTGGAAGTGTTTGGTTTGCTTTGGCTTTTTTCGGGGTTAGTTATTGTGATATCCTGATTGCAACAGAGAAATACTGGGAAATCTCAGCCGTTTCATGGCGTTCAGCCTTATAATCTTAAAATGTGAGCAAAATCACCTGTTTTGTCATCACTTTAGACATTACGCTAGAGAATCATTCAAACACTAGCTGTAAAGTGATGTTGGTGAATGAGCAATGGTTTTTGCTGTTCTGGCATCAGCTGCAGATGTGAATGGAGGAAGGAAGAAAGTAGTTCCTCATACAAAAGGATTTTTAGACTCTCCGTGTTTGATTTTCTTTTTATATACACAATTATGTCAACAAACTGTTGTATAAACGCAATATCACATGAGTAGCAGTCCAATGTGGCTGTATATTGTCACTGGTGGCGACAGTGGCCAATAAATATACAAAAAAATAAGTTTAAATAAATCAAATATATGATTGCATGTGTGCATTTATATATACATAATAAATATACACAGTACACTATGGAAGCCCAATCCCGCCACTGAATAAAGAAAAATAATTGAAAAAAATAAATAAATAAATAAAAAAATTAAGTCAGAATTGCGAGTTATTAAGTCAGAATTGCGAGTTATTAAGTCAGAATTCTGAGTTATAAAGTCAGAATTGCGAGTTATAAAGTCAGAATTCTGGGTTATAAAGTCAGAATTGCGAGTTATAAAGTCAGAATTCTGAGTTATAAAGTCAGAATTGCGAGTTATAAAGTCAGAATTCTGAGTTATAAAGTCAGAATTCTGAGTTATAAAGTCAGAATTGCGAGTTATAAAGTCACAATTCTGAGTTATAAAGTCCGAATTCTGAGTTATAAAGTCAGAATTGCGAGTTATAAAGTCAAAATTCTGAGTTATAAAGTCAGAATTGCGAGTTATTAAGTCAGAATTGCGAGTTATTAAGTCAGAATTGCGAGTTATTAAGTCAGAATTCTGAGTTATAAAGTCAGAATTGCGAGTTATAAAGTGAGAATTCGGAGTTATAAAGTCAGAATTCTGAGTTATAAATGAGTTTCCTGTTATGCCGACTGGCCATAAATGGAGTTTTAAAGACGCATGCACATTAGCTCATAATCACAACATAAAGCCTATATCTGACTTTTTAATGTTTATCACGCTTTCAAAAATGAAATATATAGTTGAACTAGGCTGTCTATTTAATCGTATGGATTTGTTCTTTTTTTTATTATTAGACCAATTATTATATTATTTAGACCAAATAGCAATTATAAAGCAATAACCAGAGCGCCTGAAACTAGCTATAGGTTGTGTGATTCCTCCAAAAGTCTAAAATTAGGATTTCATTATTATTTATCTATTATATGTGTAACAATTATATGATTTATCGCAGCTGTTATTTGTTTCATGTTGCAAGAGTGCCCTCGTATGGTGTACTTGGGAGCTGCAGACATATCGTACATAGACATTATAAATCTAAAAGGGTTGTATTAGTTTATATTTCAGTTCAGTAACAGTGTCAACCAAATACTGGTATTCCTGACCTTTATTGGTAAACTGGGCTGCGAATCCATACCACATCACAAGCAGAGAACCTAAAGAAAGAGTCTTTAACGCTTAATTTATGGCCAATCGCCATAACAGGAAACTCCTTTAAAACTCGCAATTCTGACTTAATAACTCGCAATTCTGACTTAATAACTCGCAATTCTGACTCAATAACTCGCAATTCTGACTCAATAACTCGCAATTCTGACTCAATAACTCGCAATTCTGACTTAATAACTCGCAATTCTGACTCAATAACTCGCAATTCTGACTTAATAACTCGCAACTCTGACTCAATAACTCGCAATTCTGACTTAATAACTCGCAATTCTGACTTAATAACTCGCAATTCTGACTCAATAACTCGCAATTCTGACTTAATAACTCGCAACTCTGACTTTATAACTCAGAATTCTTATAACTCAGAATTCTGACTTTATAACTCAGAATTCTGACTTTATAACTCAAAATTGCGACTTTATAACTGGATTTTTAAAAATATTTTTATTATTATTATTATTATTATTTTCCTTTTTTTTCACTTAATTTTTTTATTATTCAGTGGCGGGAACGGGCTTCCATAGTACACACACACTTTATGTCAAAACAAACTTTTACTTTGAATGCGATCATTTTTTTGGCCACCAATAATGAATAATGTATAATAAAAAAAACGTTAAAAAAATTATAAATACATGTACTTCCGTCGTGTACATCAACGTCACTACGAGACGTCATCCTAGCGCCACTCACAACTTCCTGTTTTTGTTCCACACAAGTTACTCCAGAGTGGAAGAATGGCAGAATTAAACCGACAGCTCCAGGAATATCTGGCTCAGTCTAAAAGCGGAGCGAAGACAATTTCCCAGTCCAGCTCCAGCACAACCATAGACGTCGATGATGAGGTTTCGGTGTCCGGCAGCTGGTTCGGCAGGTGGTCGAGCCCGTTCTCCGGGTCCAGCAGCCGCGGAGCGACATCAGGCCAGGGCTCCAGCGGCGGCTTCTCGTGGCCGTGGTCATCAGAACCGGACCCGTGTTTACCGGGTTTGAGTCGCTCTCAGAGACTCGTCGCCTTCGGGACGTGTATATTCTTCTCAGCTCTGTGCTTCGGACTGTCGGCGCTGTACGCTCCGTTACTCCTGCTGAAGGCTCGGAAGTTCGCGTTGCTGTGGTCTCTGGGCTCCGTGTTTGCTCTGCTCGGGGCGGCGATCCTCCGCGGACCCAGCAAACTGATAGCAACTCCCACACCGGGCGCTGCCGTGTATCTGTGCTCTCTGGCGGGCACTCTTTACGCAGCGCTGAGCCTCCACAGTACGCTGCTTACCGCGCTCGGAGCCTGCCTCCAGATCGCCGCTATCGTGGGATACATCGTGGCTTTGTTGCCGGGTGGGAGTGCAGGGATGAGGTTTGTGGGCGGAATGGCAGCATCCGCTATTAAAAGGACCGTGACTGGTAAAACCATGCCTATATGATGATAGATTTCACGGACTGGACGAACTTTATCATTTGAAACTTCTGTTTTAGAGGAAGACTCATTTTTTGGGGAAACTGATTCATTTTACAAGTCCCCTAGATGTAAACTGTTGAGTTTTACCATTTTAAAACCATTCAGACAATCTTCTGCTCTGGCTGGAGCACTTTTAGCTTAGCTTAGCATAAATCATTGAAACGTATTAGACCGTTAGCATCTTGTTCAAAATCCAAAAAATAATTTAGATAATTTTCAAATTTAAAGCTTAACTCTTCTGTAGTTACATTGTGTAATAAGATTTTTAAAAATGATGCTAATGGTCTAATCTGATTCAATGATCTATGCAAAGCTAAAAGTTCAGCTGAATGCATTAAAAAATGGTGAAACCTGTTTAACTCTAGGGGAGTGGTAAAATTAGCCCATATTTAAAAAAAAGTGGAGTGTTTCTTTATCTTTTATGCGTGACTGGTCTGATACAGCCACAATTGAATGTGAGTGCAGCAGCCTATACAAAGGAGTGAACAGCATTCTGTGGATGGAGATATCCCAATTTTGTAATTTGCACAGTGACAAGGACCATGTCAAATCAAGACAGAATTACTACAGCTACTTTTACTGTTTCCGAGCTGCTTTTTGAAATGTGACTTTATAAATAAACAATCTCATCTGTTCTCTCTGTTATTCTACTTGTCCTTCACTTGGAATAACGGACTGTTATATTATTAAGAAAATTATGGTGTTTGTGCTCAGATGTCATTATCTTCTAATTTAAATAAGAAAATTTTTGATTAAAAAAAATTATGCTAATGGTCTAATCTGATTCAATGATCTATGCTAAGCTGAGCTAAAAGTGCTGGTGCCAGACAGGAGTTTGGCTGAATGGATTTAAAAATGGTAAAACTCATCTGTTTAACTCTAGGGGAGTAATAAAATCAGCCCATTTTCAAAAGAAGTGGAGTGTTTCTTTATCTTTTATGCGTGACAGGTCTGGTACAGCCACAATTGAATGTGAGTGCAGTAGCCTATACAGAGGAGTATAGTGTGAACAGCATTCTGTGGATCGAAATATCCTAATTTTGTAATTTGCACAGTGACAAGAACCATGTCAAATCAATACAGTATACTACTGCTACTTGCCTTTTAATGTTTCCGAACTGCTTTTTTATTTTTTTTTAAAGTAACTTTATAAATAAACAAATCTCATCTGTTCTCTCTGTTATTCTACTTGGCCTCCACTTGGAATGATGGACTTATATTAAGAAAATAATAGTGTTTGTGCTCACGTGTAATTATCTTCTAACTTAAATAAGAACATTTTTTATTTAAAAAAAAATTATGCTAATGGTCTAATCTGATTCAATGATCTATGCTAAGCTAAGCTAAAAGTGCTGGTGCCAGACGGGAGTTCGGCTGAATGGATTTAAAAATGGTAAAACACCTAAAGTTGTTGTATTTTTAACACATTTCTCAGGTTTTTGTCCTCAAACTACTCTTGCATGTAGGACTAGTTGCTTGTGGATCTCATCCAAAACTTCAGTGGCTAATTCTAAATGTAATTTTGAAGATTTTGATAAAGGATTGAGCCAATGATGGCAGGCTAATGCAGTTATGCGTGATATCAAAGACTATAGATCACAAGTCTTAAAGAGACTTTGGTAATATATAGCTATGAGAGAGATTAAGTATGTTGACGACATGTTTGTGCATCTCCCATCAACATATAAACTCATAGTGAAATAAAGTGCTGATATTACAGAGGATTGAGCCATTGATCATGCTGTAGATTTTGTTTTTGACTGTTGTAGGTTGTAAAGTAATTTGAAACAGCTAAAACAGCATAGTAATAAGTCAACCACAACGCAGTCAAGACCTGCCAAAAACTACAAGTTACAAAATAATTGTACAACTTAAAGCGTTCATCATCAGCCAATCAGAATCAACCAGTCAAGACCAACAGTAAGAGAACAGAACAGATCCCGTTTGCATAATTTAAGGGCTTCAGAAATGTTTTAGACGTCTCACAGGAAACACAATCTTGCAGTAAAGGCTATCCAAAGGGTCTTACACTGGAAGTTAATATATTAATTTGCTTTTGCGTAAAGAATTTTGCTTAATTCATTGCTTGCACAAACCTTTTAGTTTGTTTGTGTTTTGCACAAAAATATAGTCGGTTTTCATTAATGTGATACCCGATTTCTATCATGAACCTGTGACAGGATGCCAGGCAACATGAATTATCACAAATCAAAGCCATTCTGAACAATGTGGTTCGAGTTTGCACATTCCCACAATGCATTGTAGTGTACAACATCTTGTGTTTCCATGACAGCAATCATTTGTGGGGTGAAAATTGAAAGAATCATAATGCCTTCTTCCTCAGTCAGTAGTTTACATGCAAAGATCCAAATTTAACTAGTGCGCAAAACTGAAATATCGCATAAAACATTTGCATTTCCATCCAGTGTCACTTGTTGATAAACTGGCAGCCAAAATATCAAGAACACAAGAATATCAAGAATTTAATGTAGTAGTGAAGCTTTTTTGATTATATAAGTAATTACTTTCACCTCAGAAGAGGAAATGCAATGAATGCGCAGTGGCTTTTGGAGGCGCGAGGCACTCTTTGGTGGCACAGACACTGTTCTGAAGGTAATATTATTAAACCACTTTCATAACAGTATTTGGCTGAGGGATTTCAGAATGGCTAAAACAGCATTTCAGGGGCCGGTTGCACCAGCAATGCATAAGTTAAAACATAGCCTAATTGTAACTTAAAGGGATACGAAGTTGCAACAAAGTGCCTTTAAGGCAAGTCATTACACTCAGCGGCCATCTTTGTAACGCCTTGGGCAATATGTCTATTGATTGATGACTGGCTTCTGTACTAAAAGGCGGGTTTTATTTGTCATATAGCGATAGATGATCGGCTCCTGAGGTAGTAGGCGGGGCTTTATTTACCATAGACCGTTACACATTTCCCCATTCAAAAAGATACGAGTGACATGTCTTGTGTATTCTATGGTCTTTGGTTACAACGTACGCACTACTAAATATGTTTGTGTTGCACCACTAAACTTAGTTTAAACGCAACTCTACGTTCCAACTAAATATTTATGGCAGATAAATCTCGCATTGTTTTCTGTTTGTGAAAGCAGAGTTTAATTTTCTTTCAAAGGGTGTTTTCTGTTAATTGTATGCATCAGTTAAAACAAGAATTTCTTCATGACAGAGTTCTTCTTGCTCTTTTCTCTTTCATGATATCTAAAGAAAGCAGGTTTAATGTTTTGATAATTTCATGTGTATTTCGCGTGCATTCGCAGCTCGCGATGCAGGTATGTGCGTCATCTGTTATTAGTGACTGACTGTAATTTGTCATTTCATTTTCATAGGACAGTTATATATAGATGTATTAGTTGCAGAATTTTAAAGCAGTTTAACGATTTAAATGCTTCTTATTGGCTATTACGTCGTTCAATTTGACTACACATGAAATCGTACAACCTACAAACTACAGTTTGACTTAAGAACACGTTGCGCAACCGAAGGAAGAACAAATTTAGTTAGAAACTAGCTAGTAGTTACTAAGCCTCTAGTGTGGACTTTACATTCCAGTTTAAGAAAGAACTCACGAACAGCTGGTGCAACCCTACCCAGATGTTTTACAATGTGGTCAATCCACTGGCTTGTCCATTAATGTTGTCCGATCTTGCTCATTTGCGTTATCACATGATCTCTTTAAACAATATCACATGACTTTTTGATGCTGTGCTGATTGCCACTGAATGTCATGTCTGGTTAAGACAAACCAGGCCTTTTGCTGTGTTCTACCAATCTGCCTTCCTGCCAAGATTAGATCCAAATTCTCTTTGGAGTTTACTTAAAAAACTAAATTCATGTGTATTAATGCAAATGTTGAAGTAGTAGTGAAGACAATTCTCCAGAGGCAGAACTGCCACTTCAACCATCCAGAGTTTTTATCCGTCTCATAACCAAAGAACTGGTTGAAATCAAAGTAACGACAACAAGGAAGAGATTTTTACATAAATTTTGCACATTCTATTATGTTTCCATACAAAAAAGGACAAAACAATATGACAACTTCTGTGACAAACTGTACAAATAGAAACAAAGTCGGAAGCTTTGTCACCGAGAGTAGCCTGGTAAGGTTACAGAAAGATTATCTCCGTTATTTTACATAAAAATGAAATTAAATAAACAGCACTGGGGCAACAAAACATTTGAAAGTTCACTTTTCTCTAGGAGTTCTCAAGATGAAGCCTGCTCAACGTTGGCCCTAGCTTGACTTCCATTTTCCAGGTGACAGAATCCAATGGTACGCAATGGTTTTGTTTTATGAGAATATCTAAAGAACACAACAACAAAAAAACAGAGCCTCAGGTGCTGGTACAAACTCAGTTATTGTTGTCCGGGTAACTAATAAAGCTGCTCAGTTTCTTCAGCTTCCACACAGAGCTGAACCATGCATCGCAAAGTCTACTGGACCACAAACACAAGTCCATTCCAAGAGATGAAGTTTCTCATCGCACCATTACAGGTATTATTCTCATCGTTGATATCAAGTCCCTTATACCACCATGAATTGGCCAAGCAGGTGCCAAGGAGCATCAAAGCCAAAAGTATCTGGCCTAGGATAACCGCTCCACCTTCCATCCAGTACATAGTAAAGAAAAAGCTAAACTTTAGCCACCAGTCTATCATTCAAGCAGATTTTCCTTTGAAGTGCTGCTTCCAGCCACCATTTAAGACCCTCGAGGAAGCTTGTGTTCTTGTCGTGTGTGGTTCTTTGTCGTGCTCTGTCCTCAGTGTACTCGGTTTCGCCTTCTTGTGACCAGGAAAGCAGGTGTCACCTTTCCTATCGCCCGCGGCCGCCCCTCATAACACCCCGTGGAGCGCCTCGTCTGAGATTAGGACCCATATTGGAACCGGGGCCACCAGGGTTAGGCAGCCCACCACGACCCCAACCACCTCTTCCCCCGCCTCGTGGTGGAGGCCCATACCCACCTTCATCTCTTGGGGTTGGTCGACCTATGATCAATTGGGAGACATTAGTAAAGTATGTGGATCCCCATTTATATACTGATCGGCTCTCTTAATTTGCATATGAATCTCGTTTTAAGTGAAGTAATCTCTCCTACCACTAAAATGTAACATAACATGAAAATATTATAGCATAATCACCTGTTAAAAAATAACCTAGATCACAATCTGCTGTTAAAAACTAGTCTAGATGGCGCTCTGGGCTATTTCTTTACCAGCAGGTGGCGCTCTAGGCTGGTTTTGAACAGCAGGTGGCGCTAAAGGTTGTTTTTTAACAGCAGACATTACTCTAGGCCAGTTTTTAACAGCAGACAGCGCTCTAGGCTAGTTTTTAACGGCAAATGGCGCTTTAGGCCAGTTTTTAACAGCAGACATTACTCTAGGCCAGTTTTTAACAGCAGACAGCGCTCTAGGCTAGTTTTTAACGGCAAATGGCGCTTTAGGCCAGTTTTTAACAGCAGATTGCGCTACAGGCCAATTTTTAACAGCAGACTGCGCTCTAGGCTAGTTTTTAACAGCAGACGGTGCTATAGGTCAGTTTTTAACACAAGACGGTGCTCTAGGCTAGTTTTTAAACAGCAGATGGTGCTCTAGGCTAATTTTTAAACAGCAGACAGTGCTCTAGACCTGTTTTTAACAGCAGATGGCACTCTAGGTTAGTTTTTAACTGTACACTCAAACATTCACAAGGAAGTGTTTGTGTAATCGACTGAGTCATGCAAGTTGGCTTTTATATCACAAAATTGTAAACAAAACACACTATGAACATTCTTGTAATTCTCTTAAGCCTTTCTAAAAATTTATGAATGACTATTTTGGTTCAAGTGGTATTTGTGAGGAATTGGTTTGTAAAGTATACAACACCATCTACTATTTAAAAATAAGCTCAGAATCCATTCAAGATAAAATAGCGCCGCTTTGAAAATCTTTTTGAATAACTTTTCACCACAGCTTTAAAAAAATCCATTATTCGTAAAATAATTGTGTAATACTCAATTAGTTTACTTACACAAAATTTTGTGTAACAACACATGCATAGGTCAAAGTTTATATGTTTGCAAGCACATCTGGACATGAGGAACATGTGATCTTTCTTACTTTCAATCTCCCTCATAAATTTTTAAATGGACAAACAAAAAAAGTGTGAAATTGAGTAAATATATATTATTCATACCCATGGCAAATTCTGAAAGTTTTTGCTAAAATGAAAGCTTAAAATATATATTTTTTTTCCACAATAATGCCTCTTGTACATCGTCTCATCTTTTGGGAGAAGCCCATTTCATTTATGGTTTAAAAAAAAAACTTGCTGGTTGAATAAAAGTAACTTTAAGTCAAAATTTACCAGGGGTATGAATAATATTGGGGTTGACTTTTAAAAAAGAATAAAAGATTTTACCAGCTCCTCTTTCATCAGGCCCTGAACCAGGAGAGTCCATGTCGCCAGTGCCTGGTCCATCATGCCATGGGCGTTTGCGTGGAGGCAGTGAAGCCATATCCATGCCCTGTAGAGAAGACGATCGCTCTCTACTGGCAGGGGAAGGACTGTCATGCATGTTGTGGTCTGGCCGCTGACCATCGCGATAACCCTCATGACCTGAACACACATACACACCAACATGAAATTTGTTACATCTTAGATGTTAAGTTTGAACTATGTTACAACAAAATGTAAATTTAAAACTACATGACTATGAAAAAAATATCCAAGCTGCCGTTTTCTGTTACCATAATCTGTTGTCATGAAAACATCTAAAATAATTGAGATATTGTTTCAAGTTGCTGCCAATATGACAGTATTAGCCTCCAATTGTGTTATGAATTATACTTAGTGTTGAAAACCTACAACATAAAAGGTACAAAAACAACATTAAAGGAAAAAAAGATTAAGAAAAATGGGCAGCAAGGGCTTATTCTTCATTACAAATTCACTTACTTTACATATCACTAGTGTATTACTAACATATTTAACACAGATGCCAAAAGAAGTGCTTAAATGGACTTAAAGCCTAATTTATACTTCTGTGTCGAGTGATTTTTGTATGGCAGAAAAGCGTGTGATGCTACTGTAGCAGTAGCAAAAACACAATCATATAAAGAATAAAGAGGAGGAATTGGCAAATGTTAAAAAACATGAATCAAAAAATAAACAAAAACTTCCTCCGCTGCCCTGGCTCTCTGCCCCATCCACACTCGTTATTACTACCAAGCCGGCCAATCACAGATCTTGCATCATTGCAATGCATAGTTAAAATTTTTGAGAGGTGCATGTCAGGGTCCCTAAACAAGGATACTCTGGACCTACTTTACCACATAAACCCAATGCAGATGTATAAACTGGCCCTAAGAAATAACTGGTTAATCACGATTACCTGTCTGTTTTATGGCTTTGAAATTTGGGAATGTGATGATTATTTGAGATATATTTGTACGTTTGGTGTAATAATCGTGTTATAGCACTTTATTTTGTTTACATCCAAAACTAAACGTAAAAACTGCAACAATTATTAAAACTGCAATAAAAATGCACTATTATATTGTAAAATGAAGGTACGTATTAAAAAAAATAAAATTATAGTACACAAAAAAACAACACTAATAATTATTATTCCCTTTTATCTTCTTATTAAAGAGCCCCTATTATGGGTATTTGAAAATTACCTTCCATGCAGTGTGTAACGCATCTCTAAGCGAAGTGGAATATCTAGCTAAGGCTTAAATCTGAAAGTGCATCGGGTTTAAACTATTGAATCGTCTATAAAAGAGTCGATTAAGAGTGCTTTAAAAGAATCATTGGGGTAATGAATCTTTAGCTGTGTTGGCGTGATGTTGATATGGAACTCAAGCCCCGCCCATTTCTTGTTACTTGTGCCCCGCCCACAAATACTGTAGAAAGAAAAAGACAAACACTGTAGCAGATCCTGGTTGAATCATGTCACGAAGAAGCTGTGATCTGAAGTGTGAGGTACAGTTAGTGTTATTTTCCCTACCCAAAGTTGAGGCTGTGAAAAGTCCATGTTCAGTTGTCAGTTTGCAAAAATACCTCAGCATTATCGCCCCAGCCTTGTGCTGTGTTCCCGTCATTTTTCTGACGAGTGCTTCAGGAATCTACATGCTTACAATGGCCGTTTGTTAAAGGAAGGATCAGAAAAGACTATTGATGTATAGTACTTTGTCAGAGCTTGACAGGAACTTTACAGTACACAGTTCATGGACCTTTTTCTTTCTCCATTTCACAAGTGTAAGTAAGTGTGATTAAACGCAGTCGATGAATCACAACAGACTGCATAAGCATAGATTAGCATCACGCTTAGGAGGGTTTTGGGAACAAATGAATCGCTGAACGAATCATATGGGAGCCGCTGGGATAATAAGGTAAACACAAATGCATATTAACAAAACAATGAAATTGTTTTTTGACCTTGCATGCATATCAGCTTGTTGTTGGAATTAAAACATGACATTTTTAATGCATAATAGGGGCTTTAAAAAATGTATATAAAAATCGGCAAGTTTTTGTTTTGGTGGGTTTCACAACTTATCATGAAACAGGTTGTGCATAATGAATATTTATGATTTGAGTTCAGATGGACATTTTATGCAATAGTTGCTTGATCTAAAAGGGTGTCCACCTATGTTGGTACATAAATGAGTGGTCTAAACTTAATCAGCTTATTTGCTGGTCACGCATGCACATCGCTTAAGTGCATTCTAGTACATGCACAGAGATTTGAGTAGTGCTGTTCAGCAAGTGGGAAGCTTAATAGTTTTTGAAGTAATTTTAGTAGACTCAAATCTATCTCAACAACTGCGGTTGGACCCAATCCTGATTTATACATCTGCCTAGAGTGATCATGTACCCTGAGGTGCATACTTTTCACGTAGCTGACCCTGTTGTGAGCATTTACACTTCTGCATCCTATCCATATTTCTCTGCAATAACAAATCTGAACTACTAGTAGGTAGTGGTGTTTCTGTGCTCCTTTGCCAGTGTTTTGAGATTATGACGGAACTGCATGCAATGCTACTGTAGCTACTCCCATGCATTCAGAGAAGAGGCAGACCCAGCGAACAAATTTAATCATAAAATTAACATTAAACAAGTATCAATGTGTAGGACTTGAGACTTGTTAAACAACTGCTGCCACAGTCCTCACTCCGCCCCACTGCTCTCAGCCCCGCCAACACGTCACCGCTACCAATCACACATCATGTGCACTGCATCCTCATGACGAGTATTTACATTTTTTGAGAGGTGCACATCAGAGTACGGCGAAAGGTATGCAACGGTGCAAACGCTACTTCAGACCTACCACATTGGTGATTCCTTGCTACTGTACTCACCACATTGTTTACACAACAGGATTTGCTTGTTTCTAGGGTAAGTCATTGAATTTGTTGTAATATTTAATCAAAAACTGTTTATGTTGGCTAAAAAACAGTGTACACTCTGCATTGTGGCGATATTAACAGAAGAGGACTTTGACTAAGCACATCTAACTGCACTACAACAAGAAGGACATTTATTTGCACGCCCTTCATGTAGTTCTACCTGAATCTTGCCCTCCCTCCCAGCCCTCCTCGTTTCTTCCTCCTTCATAGTGAGAGGGATAATCATCAGGGGTTGGGAGAAGTCCCTTTCTTCCTACACCACCTAAGAAAGATGTCATGTTCAAACCTGACACCTCAGTTTTAACAGAGGCAAGGTGAGCTGATGGACTGGTGAACAGAAACAGGGTTTACCTCCTCTTGTTGGTCCACCACGCGGTCTCCCTCTTCCACCCCAACCTTGGCCCATCTCTTCTTGAGAGTCAAAGCTCTCTTCTCCACCATACTCATCTTGGAAGCCCCCCATCCCACCACGCACACTTGGGCCACCTCTCCGGTATCTGCACATTCAGAGACAGAAAATAACCATTAAGAACTAATTAATTCAAGAAATGCTAATTCCAAGATCTAAAATTCTGCTTATTGAGGGTTTATTAAAGATCAGGTCTTAAAACATTGACTACACGTGCAGGTTAAAAATGGGGTTGCTCACAGACCTCTACTTGATCCCTACAAAATATATTTTCTGGAGGACTTGCATAATCAAATTTCTTTTTAAAAGTCAAACTAAATTGACAAACGTTGTTCAGATTATTGGTTCTTTAGCATCAAGCCACCCTTCATTTCTACCCTGTTGTGGAAATCACTTACGAGTCATCTCCATGGGTTGATCGTCTCGGCCTCTGTTCAAACTCTTCTCCAGAGCCCTCATACCCATCATACCTGTGAAAATGTGGTACAATATGAACTTAACATTCTGATAGGTAGAACACTTTATATATTGGCTTCTGCAAGTTCACATGGGCTGCATTCCAGTTCAATTGTTCTTCACTCCAGATTGACTCGGATGTACATCAGTGATTACGTAAGTGTCCACTACTGCCAGAACATCTGGATAGGATTAAATGAAATGTCCTAAAACCTTAAGGACTTCAAAACTATGCTGTTGCGATGTCACAATTATGTTGCATTCAGGGGCATATAAGTGCTGGAGTGGACATTTGAAGAAGCCTTGTTCAAATTGGAGGGGTCAAGGCTATGTCCATGTAAACCTTGCCCCGTTCATTTGATGAAGTGGAATACACTTCAAAATGTGTAAAAGTGGAGTGGAACACAGTCATGATGAATGAAGCATACCCCATGAACTCTTCATCACGTGAGGAAAACCGTTCCTGGCCTTCCCACTGGCCTCCAGAATTTCCTCTGTGACCTCCAGAGTATTCCTGTGCAGGACCTCCAGGGCCTCTTCTCCAGCCCTCTTGATAACCCCCATCTTCCCCCCAGTACTGGCCTCCGTCTGAGCTCTGACTAGGTCCTCCTGGGCCTTGTCTCTCTGGTGGGTGAGCCATGTGGTGGTTAGGTGGCCCTCGTGAACCATCTGACATAGCGAAAGGGGGAAAAAGTCCAGATTAAATCACTTTGCATAGGATCCACACTGAAGCATTCACTATTTAGAGTATTACCTTTTCCGTTAGGACCCTGCTGTCCTATTCCATGCATGATTGGCTGATTCTGACCCTGGAACACATGTGAAACATTTCAGCAATGGAAGCTACTTTGTCCTAAACATTCATGGGTGTAAGGAAACAGTTGGGATAATCACCTGGCTGAACTGGCCTCGATTTCCATCACCCATGTGTGGGGGTTTGCCTTGCATATATGGTGGGGGGCCCTGCATGCTGCCTTGAGGTCCTTGTATATTTCCTGGTGGCCCTTGCATGTTGTTTGGTGGTCCATGCATAACCCCAGGAGGAGGACCAATCCCATGCATATTTCCCATGCCATGAGTCCTGGGCGGAGGGCCCATCATACCCCCTTGCATGGGTCCCTGAGGGCCCATCATGTTTCCATGGGGCACAGGCCCCCTCATGTCCTGATGCATCATATTTCCTTGTGGAGGACCCTGTCCTCGTGGTGGTGGTCCCATAATACTGCCTGGGGGTCCACCAGAGCCAGGGTGCATTCCTCCTTGGGGAGGTCCTTGCATGCCTCTAGGGCCTTGCGGCATGCCAGGAGGACCCTGGGGTCCAATGTTCCTGTGTGGGCCAGGATGACGTGGAGGTCCATGCATGTCTGGAGGTCCCATCATGCCCTGTGGAGGTGGACCCTGATGCATGGGAGGTCCTGGTGGGCCCATTTGGCCAGAAGGTATGAATGGACCAGGCATCCCCCCTGGTCCAACAGGGGGCATGTTGTGTGGTGTTTGTTGTGGAGGCATGGACTGAGGGAAGCCTTGTGCTGGAGGGGGCATTGGACCACCCTGCCCTGGAAAGGATGGAACTGGTCCTGACTGCTGTCCAGTAGGGGGAGGAATTCCCTGCTCCTGCAACTGTGCCATTCGCTCAATCTTCAGTTGCTATCGACAAACAAAGAATTTTCTTATTGTTCATATTCACAATACAGTGATTATTGACATTTTTAAAGTAGCACATTTGCTGACCTCGAGCAACATTGGGTTTGTATATTGCAGGGCAGCCATTTCCTGCTCAATCTCTGCTTGCGTCTTCTTCTTGCTATCAACTTTCTTCTCATCCTTCCTTTCCTTTGGAACCTCTCCAGCAGGCATCACTGGAACCTTATTCTCTGCCCAGGCCTGAATTGAATGCAATTAAAAGTAATATGTAGCTAATGTATAACTTATCCAGAAGAGCAAAAACACAATATATCTGGCAGTGATACCAAACCATGATCATACTGACCTGTTGAAACTGAGCTGGAATGGGTTTTGCATAAGGAACTTTTTTTGTCGGGGCCTTTTTTTGGTCCTTCAGCATGACCTCTTCCATGCCCCAGTCCAGCCCCGGGATGCTCATCTCAGGTTCTGCCACCATGTCTTTCCCTAAGCACATCATCACCAATTATAATTAACCATAAAATTATCAATGCATGAATAAAATATAAATGAACATTCATTGTAACTGTGTGTTTCTAACCTGATTGTTCTTGTTCCATGGCTGCCTTCAGTTGTTCTGGGATCCCCATGCCAGGAATGGATGCCATACTATTGGTGTCCATGTCATCTAGAATTACCGCAAAATTAAGCATTTAGAAACTCATATGTACTTCCTCTAAAATGCTTCTAAATTATGAGAGCTCAAGAAATACGAACCATACTCCACCCCATCTTCTGACATTCCAGGCAACAAATTTAGATTGTATCTGTCACGCATCTTGTCCCCAGGCCGATTCCTCGTCCAAAATTTGCTAAAGAAGTAATCAGAGTAAAGAGTTAAAGTCTAATTTCATTTCTTCATTTTTTTGCAAAGAATGTTTATCAACTAAAAACAGAGAATTGTATTAACGGCATACATTTTTTCCTGTGGCACCAAGCTGGTACTGAAAATTGTGAAATTTTACTGGTATATCTATTAACTACTATTGGTGTAACAAACAAAATTGGCAATTTGCTCAGCTTCATGTATGTTTAGTTACACAACCTCACCTTGTGTGATCGTTAGATCCAGAACACAAAATGTGGCCCAGTGGATGCCAGGCTAAACTCCAGATCATTCCTTCATGTGCCATCTCCATTCCTCCCACTTCTTTCTCCACACTAGCAAAATATATCAACCACAAACAAACATGAAAGTATAACGCTATTCTACACAGTATTCTATTTGAAATAATGCTACCTATATGGATGTTACCCACATGCTACCTCTACAGAATACTACCTATACATGTGCTACCCATAAGCTACCTATATGGGATACTACCTAAATAGATGCTACCCATGTGCTCCTTATGTGAAATACTACCTATATAGATGCTACTCATATCCTACCTATGAGGAATACTACATATATGGATGCTACCCATATGCTGCCTATATGGAACACTACCTATTTGGATACTATCCATATGCTCCCTATATGGATGTTACCCATATGCTATCTATACGGAACACTACCTATACGAAATCTACCCATATGCTCCCTATATATGAAATACTACCTTTATATGGATGCTACCCATGTGCTCCAATAGTACCTATAGGGATGTTACCTATATGCTCCCTATATAGAATACTACCTATATGGACGCTACCTATATATGGAATACTACCAATATATGGATACTGCCCATTCGCTCTCTATATGGAAAACTACCCAAATAGACATTACCCAAATGCTCCCTATATGGAATACTACCTATTTGGATGTTACCCATTTGAAACCTATATAGAATACTACCTATATTAAATAATACCTATAAGGATACTACCCATATTATCCCTGTATGAAATACCACCTACATGGATGCTACTCATATGATGCCTATACAGAATACGATGCTAGCCATATGCTCCCAATATGGATTACTACCTATACGGAATACTAGCTAAATGGATTCTACCCATATGCTCCCTATATATGAAGTACTACCTATATATTGGTGCTACCCATTTGTTGCCTATATGGAATACTACCTATATGGATGCTACCCATATGCTACCTATATGGAATACCATCTATATATGGATGCTGCCCATATGCAACATAGTGGGAAAAGAACCTATATAGATGCTACACACATGCTACCTTTATGAAATACTACCTATAGACAAGTTGACTATATGCTCCCCATATGGAATACTACCTATACAGATGCTATCCATATGCTCCCAACATAGAATACTACCTGTATGGATGCTACCCCTTATACTACCTTTTTGGAATACTACCTATATAGATGCTACCCATATGCTCCCTATAGGGAATACTATCAATATAGATGCTACCCATATGCTACCTATATGGATGCTACCTAAATAGATGCTACCTATATTCTTCCTATATGGGATACTACTTAAATAGATGCTACCCATATGCTCCCTATATGGAATACTACCTATATAGATGCTAGCCATATGCTACCTATACGGAATACGACCTATTTGGATGCTACCCACATGCTCCCTATTTGGAATACTACCTATATAGATGCTACCCATATGCTTCCTACATAGAATACTACTTATATGGATGTTACCCATATGCTACCTATATGCAATACTACCTATATAGACGCAACCCATATGCTCCCTTTATGGAATACTACCTAAATAGAAGCTACCCATTTGCTCCCTATATGGAATACTACCTATTAGGGTGCAAGTCACATGTTCCCTATGGTAAATACTACCCAAATAGATACTACCCTTATGCTACCTATATGGAATACTACATATATGGTCCCTACCCATATGCAATACTACCTTTATAGATGCTACCCATATGCTATCTACATGGAATACTTCAAGGTTATCAACAATGCTTACCCAGCATGCCAAAACAGTAGCGATCCATCAGAACCTCCACTGGCAAACATGCCTTCGTGAACTGGGTGCCAGGCCACAGCTGCAAACAAAATTGAAAAACCTGAAGTATAAAGTACTCACTTCACTAGCAAATGAGCAATGCACACACTTCCCCTTTAGGACTATACCTGTGGCTTCTTTCTTGTGTCCTCTAAAAACCTGCAGCTCCTCTTTGAGGTTGCGGATGTCAAACAGTTTGCATAAATGGTCTCGTGATGCCGTCAACAGCCAGTTGCCATTGAGGTTCCACTTCACCTCCATGACTGTGTTTTTATGTGCATGTCTGAAAAAAAAAAACACACACAACTTGAAAATTAATTGCCTGAATTAATTACTTTTACCTCATTAAATCAATATAACACTTTAGCACAGTGTTTCTCAACCATGTTCCTGGAGGACCACCAGCTTTGCACATTTTCCGTGTGTCCTTGAACAAACACACCTGATTTAGATCAACTAATTAGCAGAGACTGAAAGACGAAGGGGACATTCAAATCCTGCAGTGTTGGTGGTCCTCCAGGAACATGGTTGAGAAACACTGCTTTAGCATACACAAATTTCAAGTGCAACAACAATTATAACAGTTAACACGCATCAACAATTAAATTATTTGGGCGTCGGTACAAATATTATAAGATTTTCGATAACTTACAGTGTTGCCAAGCTTTGTCCAGTCTTTGGGTCCCAAAATTTGATAGGCTGCTGACTGTCTTTGCTGCCGGACACCACCAAGCCCTTTGTGGGATGCCAGTCCACACACTTCACATCTGCTCCATGACCTGAAAACACATGAGATTTTTTTTTTATAAGCGTGTTGCATAAAAAGAAAAACATTGTAGATTTGCAGTTTTGTTTTCCATTTGGAATTTCCCAACAATAAAGCTCTAGTAACTTATACATACATCCTCCACGGTGCCTCTAAATTTTAACATTACAAGGGCAATATTTGTATTCATTTTAATCATACATTTTGCATTCTGTTACGTTATGTTTTACAATCGTTTGATCAAACTCCATTTCTAAATTGAGTCTTATGCTACAAAACTAGCAAATGTTTTCTCAAAAATGATTGACGAGAAGCTTATTTTAAAGCTCACATCACAAAATTGTCATTAAAAAATTGCTCAAATCAAATAAAACATAAGCTTGTGTATTTTCTATTCCTAATGCTAATTATTAATTCTTATTGTTCTTGCATACTTAATAGCTGCATATTTAGTTGGTGAAGAAACTAATACTGTGTGTTGCACAGACATGAGGGGAGAAATCTACAGTTTAAATCTACAGATCTCTGTTGTGAAAGACAGTTGAAGATTTTTTTTATGAAAAGCTGTGTGATTATGTAACATGTAAAAAAATGATTATTAATAAGACTATTTCTTGTCATTCCTGATCACTGCAACTGGGACATTGCTGGAGCTCAAGTATGCACAGCATTCACAATCAAAGCTGATCATATAGAGATCATTTCATTTAATTAAAAGGTATTATAATGAGGAAAATGTTATTCACATTTTCACACACACAAATGTTAGTTAAGTAATAGGATTTTCCCCCAAAAGTAACAATATTGTGCATTTCTTAAATAAGAATAAGTATTTTTTCCAGCCATGAGGAAATCCAATAGATCATCAAATAGGTAAAGTAATATTTTCTATTTAGCAATTGTTGAAATTCAGAACACTTTATCACTTGATTTTAAAAAGACACTCTAATGAAGTGTGCACATTACTGCAATTTTCAAAATACCTGCCACTAAACTGGCGTAAAAGAGCGTAATTCTCAGTTTCTCTGTATTTTGTGGATTTATTGGGTGTGTATGTAAATTATAGTATTTATATTTCTTTTACTTATTTATTTATAAATGCAATCTAGAAGGTACCATAACAAGAATTCCAAATTTCAAATAAAAATACTCTCAGAGCGTTTGTTTTTCTTTTTTCAGAAAATGACTTCAAATGTTTTCATGTGCTGTGATAGAAATCAGTAGAGGAAGAACCTGGAATTTCGTATCTCTTTTGAAGTAAAAAGGGGATATTGTGCTGTCTAAAAATTAATTTAAAAAAATTAAATACATAAATAAAAACAGCTTTCCTGTTATTTTCAACAAAAAACATTTAAATGACAACATCTTTAGAAAGAAATGTGATTAGTAGTATACAGAATAAATAAAATGATGTTTTATTTAAAGACTTAACAATAAATTGAAAAATCCAGAGAAACTGACACTTTTAAAAGTGGTCCTTTAATTATTTATAATAATTAGAGCTGATTATGAATGCATATTTGATGCAGTGTATAACCTGTTCAACAAAGGGCACATTTTTAAGCCTAGTCAATAACCTCAAGTCATCATGTATTTTGATGGTCCATTTGAGTATTAGTAGACTTTCTGCTTAATATCTGTTGATATGCTCCTTCAACAGACATTTAACTGACTATAAGAAACTTTGCAAGTACATGTCAACTTATACTAACCCTAACCCAACAGTCTACTTATAATCTAATAAGAATTAGTTGCCATGTAGAGGCAGTGTAACTTAAATTCAACAAAAATGACCATCAAAACAAAGCGTGACCGAATATTTTTGTAAAGTATTGGTTTTGATAATAAACATAATAACAACTAATACACAGACACCACAAAGATTTTTTTAAATAATCGCACCAGTCTCAGTAAATGTCTGCAGCATCTCAAAAGATTTTAAACTTTAAAACAGAAATGTCCTATTTATTCCCCAAATTTTGATAAGTTATACATCTCACATGTTAATGATGTTGATACTGAAAGAGAAACCCCTCATCAGAAAAATACATACTACGCCAGGAGACATCTTGACCTTTATAAACCAAAAGTCAGCAAAAGTGAGCAGCAACATTATATATATTACATTATATATTACATTATATATATATATATATATATATATATATATATATATATATATATATATACACACATATATATATATACTTTTTTTTTTCTTTTCTTTACATGTAAGTACTGAAACAAAGTGTGTCATAGCGGCTATTGATTAAAATGTGAGCTAAAATAATACAATTATATAGCTAATTACTTTTTAATTAAACATACTAGAGCTAATTTTATTATATTACTAAGTTAATATCAGGGTTCAATGCGAAGGATTTTTTCTACTGGCCCGATAAGGCCAGTGGTTCAGATACTTACTGGCCCCACCAAAAAAAAAAAAGTTAATAGCTATTTCTTAGCCACATACTTTAAATAATGTGTCATAAATAACTTTTAAATGTCATAAATGTCTGTGAATCATAATAAAAAATGTACATAAATGTATAATGAGCAAAATTCAAAGTGTTATGCAAACAAAAAGAGCAGTATGAAAATTGTGTAGGTGTTTTATTGCAAAACCAAAAGGTGGCTGAGTTGGCAAAACATCCCTTAAATTTTGTCGTTGTGTTGTACCCATGTAAATGTCTGCTTACAAGATGTTAGAAACAGACATTTTCTTTTAGCCTCAATTTGACGTTGCCGATAATATATACACTAGATATCGCATATGGACACTGAGCATGCATCAATAGCGCCTCCACATTTGTACAATGCTCCCAGGACAAATGTCATTCAACCGCACTAGTCAAGACTAAAGCCAATGTGAAGATGCTGGACTTTAGCACTGTGTACAGGTGTAGTAATGAGGAAACAAAGAAAACAAAGGATAAAGGCAGAACATTTCATAGGTAAGATTTCGTTTTTTACGTTTTTGTATGTTATGAACTTTCGTGCTCAACAAGTATTGATGATAATACAGTCTGTAACGGCACTGACCATAACACAAAGTAGCAGCAACTCGAGCTAAATACTAGGCTCATGTAGTTTTGTTAAATAAAATAAGCAAAAATATGAAACATGACAACAAGATGCTGCTGTGCCAGAAACTTGTATTATTTTCGGCTGAGTGAAGGAGTTGTTCATAACGGAGATTCATTCACAAGCGAATCGCTCCCTCCGTTAGAATTAGAAGTGAAAGCAGGAGAGCGGGTGTGTTTCAGGACATGGATTAGATCAAAGTTAACAGGTAGGGAGGATAATACTTTCCATGCACACAAATACACGCTCTTTGTCGGCAATGCCTGTGCGCTCACTTATCCGGCGATGTAGAAAAAAAGAGATGTACAATTATAACTTTTGTAACTTAAAGAAATACTTGCATACTGACCACCGGGAAAACTCCCGATCATAAATATACGTCTCTGTGTGTATATATCTGTGGCTCTGGATGGCCACAATCCTCCACTGCACCCTGGTCCCACGTTCATTTCAAAGGAGCGCTGCCCTGTACTAAAATGGCAGCGGTCCTATTGACACGTTCCTTCCAATAGACAACAACAATAGCGTAGGCGACAACCTATATAAAAATCTGTGAATGTTGCCACTATGCTGCAGTCTTCACTGTACTGGTTGCTACCAAGTTAAGGGAAAAAAAATAACATGCTCACAACATCCAATCAGTTATCTGCAGCCAAGCTAACTCTCTGTAACTCTCACATGGTCGCCCACTGAAGCGAAGCAGGGCTGCACCTGGTCAGTACCTAGATGGGATCCCACACGGGAAAGCTAGGTTGCAGCAGGAAATGGTGTTAGTGAGACTAGCAGAGGGTGCTCAACCTGTGTGGATCGTATATTGATGGGGACTCTATACTGCTCAGTGAGCACCTTCTTTCGGAAATCAAGGTCCTGACAAGGTCCAGGATGTCCTTCGAAAAAGTGTAGGGGTTGACCCTGGCCAAATTTGCCCACTGGCCTCTGTCCATCATGGTCTCTTAACATTGCCATAATTGGCTTCATCACTCTGTGTCCTCTCCACCAATCAGCTGGTGTGTGGTGTGCGGTCTGGCACAATATGGCCATGTGGATGCTGCACACTGCTGGCGGAAGAGGAAATTCCCACTAAAATGTGCAAAGCACTTTAAGTGTCGAGAAAAAGCGCTATATAAATGTAAGGAATTATTAGATAAGAGGAAGCGAAAAGCTATATGGCGTTTTAGACTTCACAGACAAGGTAAAAGCACAAACCGCTTCTCGATTCTATACTTTATTTGCACCCAACTGACAAATAGTCGCAGACAAGTTAAACTTTAGCGACAAGGCAGCACTGGCCCAATAACGATCCTGTCTACTGTCTCAAGCATCTCTCACGCTGGCCCCAGGTAGTCCTTATTGTTGAGTCCTGAATAAAATTGTGATTTTCCATTGAATTGAATTATTCATAATAAATATTTTTTTTTTTTGATGAAGTTAAATATAAAATGTTTAGGTAATTTTAGAAAACAAACTAAATCGGCAGGGAGTCTGCAGTAAAAGTTAACTACAAATTCCATTTAGTAAACAAAACTACAAAAGTTCATCAGCGCAAGCAGGAAATAGTGTCAACATTTTAAATAATTTATTCATACAATAAAAACAACAACACCCAATAAAATACTCAAAGCAAAAACCTTTTTTCCACAATCAAGTGTCTTCAATTTCCTAAATAAAAAAACACTGGTACACAAATAAAACCATGTTTAAAGTGTGCAAATGTGTGTGTGTGAAAGTCAACACGAGAGCTGAGTGATTTTGTGTTTAAAGGAAAGCGTTTGCAAAGATCTCCACATCTTATATAACGTACCTCTCAGAATTCTTTCCTCGTGACAGCGCAGAAAGTCCCAGATGCGAACAGTTCCATCATCAGAGCAAGTGGCAAATTTATTATCCGTAGGAGAGAAACTGAAGACACAGCAGGGAGAAAATCAACAATGAAGAATAACATAGCAGTTCTCTGTAGGCTCGACACCTTAAACCCTGCAGGGGCCCTTTGTGGATCTGACAAAGAACCATCCGTCTCCACAGCAGACTGTGCTATCATACTTTCATTTTAAAGGGATAGTTCACTCAAAAATGACTATTTACTCCATTTACTCAAGTGGTTTTAAACATTTATGAGCTTTTTTCTTCTGCTGAAGAAAGAAGATATTTTGAAGAATGCTGGAAACAAGTGACTTCCAGAGTATTCGTTTTTCTTACTATGAAAGGCACAGCTTTCCAACAATCTTCAAAGTAACTTTGTGTTCATAAAAGAAACTCAAAGGTTTTTAACAAGTACAAGGAAAGTAAATGAAGACAGAATTTTCATTTTTGGGTGAACTATACCTTCCTAAAACTCCAACGTGGGCTGCTCTGAAACAGCTTGTCTGCTGTGAAAAGCCTAAAGGATTGAACTTTACCGACTTTATTCTGAGCCCTGATGTGCAATATCAGGAAATGGAATGAAGATATGAAAGTTATATGGACTATTAATTTAATTAGTAGGGACACTCCGATCAGGATTTTTGGAGTTGATACAGAGTACCGATTCCTCATCATGGTGTTCGGCCAATACAGAGTACCGATTCTGATGCTTAAAGCTTTACACAACTTTAACATTGCATAAAGCACATTTTCCCTCTAAGTGTGACACTTAAGTGGCGATCTTTCCTTTCCTAAGAGAATAAATGAAGGATCTTGGATATAATCTCTCAAACACGCCTCTTATAACTATTTAGTGAGGATGTCATGGTCAGAACCAGCTTTACAGAAAATAATAGATAAGACAGATGAAAAAATTTGGTAAGAAAAATGACTAAAAGCTATTTAGAAACACTGCAAATGACGAAAGAAGAATTTAACACAACTCAATCAAGAAAAAGTTTGGAGTGCATATTTAATGCATAAAAAGTTTAAATGGATCTTCCTCTGCTTGTAAACCCGTAAACGAACACTCGCAATCAGTTCATGTGATCAGCTAGATTGGCGAGTACCCATCGAGTCTTAAAATGTAATTATCGGAGCACCCCTATTAATTAGTTGTCGAATGTGATCATTCCTTCACATACTTTCCTTTCAAAGGGCACACACAAGCACTAGGCCAAACTGAGCCTGCCTCAGTTCACCAGCCTCCAAAAGCACCCCATTTCTATACACAAAGGTTCAGCACACCACCTAACACCATGAAATACAAGTGTTAAAGGGATCGTTCATCCAAAAAAAGAATATTTACTCACTATTTACTCTCCCTCGAGTGGTTTCAAAGATTTATTTAGAGGTTTTGTATTCTGGTAAACAAAAAAATACTTGAAAAAACTGTAACCACTGACTTCCAAAGTACAAAAAATACAAAAGAAGTCAATGGTTACAGGTTTTCAGCATTCTTCAAAGTCTCTTCTTTTGTGTTTATCAGGATAAAAAAACTCAAAGGTTTAAAAGTGATGGGTGAGTAAAAATGATGACAGAACGTTCATTTTTGGGTGAGTTGTCCAACCAAAAAAACTGATAAATTTAGCAAAAACCTCTCTTCTGCCTATTTCCCATGAGCAATTTTATTATCTAATAACCCTGACTATAAATGAGGCTTCCTTTGTTGTTTTTAAAAAATATTGCAATCCATCATTTCTGAAATGATGCTCTATGTTGTGTTTAAATGAGTGGCAGTGAATCTGGATGAACATGTTGTGCTTTTATACCCATAGAGTTGTCATATATTTATTCTTTATTTCAAGGAAGTTTATTTTTTATTAGTGAAAACTTGTTTTGAGGGCTGAAAGTGTGGCGCAGACTCTGATGTAGGAGCTACACAGATTCTGTCTCGTTGTTAAACCATTGTGAACTTAAGTTGTGTAGGTTTCCTACAATTACACCAGTGCATCTCCTCCGATACGGAGGCTCCGTAAACCTTTCCATCAAACACTTTAATCCTTGAGGGTGTTTTTAACGGATGTTTCTTTCTTTTATTATTCTAGATTGCACCTTTGAATATAAATATTTGGGAATGCTTTATTTAAAAGTGTGAAAAATACACCTTTTCTGTACAAAGTAGCTATGTATATAAAAGATGAGGATACATAACTCAGCCACAGGTGACAAATAAATGCAGCGTTCACACACGTATCAATCAAAAAGGACATGAACATTGAGCAGCACAGGGAAGAATATATCAGAACTGAGGAGAGCCCCCTACAGGCAGAGCCTCGCCACTGCAGGGGCAGTAACAGGCTTGGGTTAACTACAGAAAATGGTAGATTGTGTATAGACCTGGCCTCTCTAATCGCCTCCTTGTGAGCCTGGAACATCTTGACGTTATTCATGTTGGACTGCCAGTACTTCACGTAACCTCCATGGTCGGCAGTTAACATCCACATGTCATTATGAGACCAGGTCATTGCCCTGACAGGGCTGTCATGAGCCTTTGAGAAGGAAAGAAATCACAGATAAATGAATAACGGACTTTTAGAAAGTTTTTGAGGTTATAAAAAAAGGTTGTGGGTCTCTGGTTACCTGTAAAATGGTCTCAAAGTTAAACGTGAGCCCGTTCCATAAAGTAAACTCTCCACTGGAGGCACCTGTTACAAGTCGCCTGCCTTCAGGAGTCCACTATAAGAAAGGAAGAAAAGAACAGACATATAGTACATGGGGTTTTATAAGCCTGATCTCATGGAGCGTGTGACCAATCATAGTTGTTTAAGAGCTCAACAATGCTCAAAAAACAAGCAGGATAATATTTACATTTGTTTATTTGCTATAAATGCTCATGTTGTTCTGTCCATGTACTTGAGTTTTTATTGATAAATTTTAAAAGAGTGTTTTCTTTGAGCAGGCAATATTAAAGGTACAGAACATACTGTTAACAGTTTGTATTAAAGTACAAGATTGTATTACAAATACATTCATTCATTCATTTTCTTTTCGGCTTAGTCCCTTTATTAATCCGGGGTCGCCACAGCGGAATGAACCGCGAACTTATCCAGCACGTTTTATGCAGCGGATGCCCTTCCCATCTCTGGGAAACATCCATAGACACTCACCCACACTCATAAACTACGGACAATTTAGCCTACAAAATTCACAAAATTCAAAATATATACACACACACACACACACACACACATATACAGAGAGAGAGAGAGATCTATATATCTATACTGTAACTCTGACTAATATGCATCAATAAAATAATTAAACTTAAAAAAATTACCTAAAATATCTCAAATATTCAAGTACACAGATATTTGTTAAACACATTTCCATGACTTTTCCAAAACATTTTAGGTTTATTAGTTTTTCTAAAACTTTTCAGGCAGGTGAAAATTCCATGGACTTTTCCAGGATGGTATGAACCCTTCATTCATACAGTTTTTAATGAAAGGAAAGTGTAGCACTAAACCCCAGCCCTCATTTGGGGATGTGCAAACTATACATAAAACATACAAATGAGATAATACAAATTCATACGAAAATTTAATTTAAGCCACTAAATAAAAAAAAAAGCTTTGAATTGCAGTAAGATAGCATTGGTTTTACAGAAAAATGTATTTCTTATAACACTTACCCGCACAACAAACACAGGGCATTTGACTTTGTTGGTGGAGGTTCTGACAAACTTTGTTGTGACAGCATTCATAGGATTGCTAAGCATGCCCACTGGAGGAACGAGCTACAAGAAAGGTGAATATTTCATTAGTGAATATAAACAAAGAAAAAACACACACAATAACTGTCAATGGCAGCGGTTGTAGTAAAACACTCACTTCATTGTAACAGCCTGCGTCTGGTTGAACAGCGCGGAAATCTCGATGATCTCGCTGCCACAATCGATTCTGAAAAAAGAAGTCATTTGAAAAGTGTTAAAAGTGGCAAAGAAAGAGAGGGCTTGGTTTACAGTGAGATGCATTTCTTTATGATTTTAATCTTTTATTGATTTTCTTATTAGCAAATAATGCAAATGCATATCAAATGAAGAGCATTAACATAATAGGATAAAAAAGAATGGCTTTTATTGTAACTGTACACATATAGAAGATACATTATATACATGTGTGATGAGATTAAGTTCATCTCACTGCTCAGTGCAAACATGTAAATATATTTATCCATTCATTCATTTTCTTTATGGCTTAGTCCCTTTATTAATAAGGGGTTGCTACAGCGGAATGACCCGCCAACTTATGTAGCATGTTTTATGCAGCGGATGCCCTTTCAGCTGCAACCCAGTAAAGTAAATGTATTCTTACAATACAAATCACACTAAACAAGTTACAGGACAAAATAACTGTAGACGATAAATAGTAGTGCAAAAATAGGGCATGGGAGTAGGGTGAGGTGAAGTAAAGCAGAACGATACCAAATGAATAAATACAATAAATAAGCGAGTTGCATTTCTGCTAGGTTAATACCTCTAGATGTCTGATGACGGATGGATTGTAATCGATGGTTTTGCGGTTGACGGCTTTTCTCATGCGCTTGCCGTCGAAGGTGAGCTGCTGCATGGCCTGCTGCTGCGCAAAGTCGGGCCTCTTGTAGAACAGCTGACGGGGGGCCTGGTGCTGGAAGCGGGGCATATGGAAGAACCGCGGAGGAGAGCCGATGTCTGTCGCCATGGTCACGGTTTAGTAACACCTGAGGATATGAAGAGAAATTTAGGGTTCTTTTCTTTTTGAACATCAGCAACTAAATGCACAGATCAATGCATAAAAACAACACAGAGGCAAAAAATTTTAGGCACGGACAACAACACTTTTTGGGGGGCAGGGGGTTAAGTACAATACTACAAATCAATACACAATGTTATCAACAACTTAAACCACCATAAGACCAATAATCTTTAAATAAGATTTTTTTTTTGTTTTTAAATTTTATTATCCAAGTAACTAGGTAAGTGTTACGCATGTTTATATATTCTTTCTGTTGAACTGCAATGGATCAAAATAATTCAGGATTTTTTTTTGCAGGAATAAACAAATTAAGTGAAGATGGATGACTTAAAGCAAAACAGCATTTTTAATAAGCAAAAACTTATTTCAAATAAATAACTTGGATTGCATAAAAAGCTGCTCCCAAATGCCAAACACTGTGGCATGACGCAAACTATATCATAGAAACCCGCTCTAACTTCAAAATAATTGGTATGTCAGAAAAAGACAATGTTTGTGGGTGTTGAGTGTCTGGAGACGAAAAGATCAATGGTTTTCAGTAAAAATCTTCAACATGGATTAAACCATGAATAAAATAGGTCAGGGCTTAAAACTTTAAAGCAGCATTGGTTAACTTTGAGGCATACCCGACTTTAAACAGAAAGCAACAGATGTTTGCAGTTTCAACAGCACACACACACACACACACAAACACAAAGCTGATATTATATTAGCAAGTAATTTCATTAATTCCTTTAATAGTATCAAGAGCGGCTCAAAGCAATGTATGGAAACTTTTTACAGGGTTTCTGCAGGTTTTCCCAAGTTAAACTTAAGACATTTTAAAGATTATTATGAATGAAATTTTAGACTTTTACAGGACTAGATTTATACAGATTTTGTTTTCAAATATCCCAATTAGAAAACATTTTCACTTGCACTATCAAAAAAATGATTAATTAACATGAATACATTTAATAATACATTTGTTTGAATATTGTTTTAGTAATTTTCAAGTATATCCATTCACAGATGCTATATCCCTAACCAAGAATAAAACAAAAAGCTGTCAATTACTTCAGTCTACAATAATAATAATAATATAGGTCAGGTCAGTATCCTCAGCAGTAAATAAATGGAGAACTTTTAAGCAAATGTTACTTTAAGGAAAGTAATTAAATTCTATTTTTAAATAAAATGTTAAAACTTTTATTGAAATTAGGATTGTTGGTGATTGTATAGGTGTTAATGGACAAATTGGGTAGCTATACATGAAAAAATTTTTTAGACCTGTTAAAAAAAAGACTTAAGATGTACAACACAACATTTCAGTAGTTTTGAGACTTTTTAGGGCCTAAAATTTTGCTTTTGAGATTTAAGACATTTGAAGATGTTTTAAGACCCTGCGGATACCCTGTTTTAGTTATCACAATAGCATGGTATTATACATTTGCATATGAATTTCAGTATATGCTTCATTTTTCAATAGTATGCAATAAATGCATGTGTAATCAGTGTATTAGCGTACAACAGTTAGCAAGAAGTTATTGTTAACTAGTAAGAAAGCAGCATTTTGTTTTGAATTCTTAATAGCACATCTGCAAATGAACTCAGTTTTGTGATTTAACTCACTCTTTAAAAAATGAACTCTCTCAATACAGACAACTCTGAAATTGTATTTAGCAACCATAAGAGCTGACAGGTAGTAAGGTATGTGCACTGGACTGCTCTACCTTAAATGAGTGAATGATGTTGATCATGCTAGAAAAAAAAATTAGAAATAAATTGGGCAAATTTTAAAGGCTATTAAAGTATAAAATTAACTTGTGATTAAAGTAAACATATTCAACTTCCACTACATGTGTCAAAAATCAAAATGCAAAAAAAAGTGCCATGTACAGAATGGCTTAAGCACAATCCCATTGGGAATCTAGTCTCTGCATATAGCTGAAGGAAAAAACGGAAAGAGCACTGATTTCCAAACAGTTAGGTTGTGACTCAACATTAGGTGTTTATCACATACTAGATGCATTAGGGTGACAAATGACAGGTGTACCATTTCCTATGCTAATCATTTTGCAAAATAACTGTGCAATACATAGCAATAATAAAATCACAATGTGTAATTGTGTCATCCTGGAGAGCCGCTGTCCAGCATATTTTAGTACCAGCCCCAATTAGACACGCCTGAACCAGCTAATCAAGCTCTTTCTATACTAGAAACCTCCAGACAGGTGTGTAAAAGGAACTTAGAGCTAAACTATTCATGACAACGGCCCTCCAGGATTGAGTTTGAGCACCCCTAAGAAACACTCCACTTTTAGGAAAATAGGTTCATTTCAGGCACTGCATAATATTGTGTCTACTGCAAAAATACATTCAGTATTTATAATATTTTTTAATTATATATACTAAACAATTACTATTTTCAGGCAATGCGTAATATAATTTCTCCTGCTGCAATGATGTTACTCAGTGCTTGAAAATAGCCCCAGCAAGGTCACTTCCAAAGTGAACACCTGCTTGCACAGGAATCGTGTGCGGAGTTATATCATATATATATAGCCATGGTTCCTTGACAGCAAAGTTCCTTGATTATTATACCAGAATTTATGCTAGAGTTTAGTTATCCATATTGGTCTAGAAAATAGCAACTTTCATTTTCTATTGGTCTTTTAGTACACGATGTAACTACAGAAGAGTCAAGCTTTAAAATGAAAATTATCTAAACTTTTTGTTCATTTTTAAGCTAAATACTATTGATCTAATCCAATTCAATGATCTATGCAAAGCAGAAAATGAAAGTTATTAGTCATAATAATTGAGCATCTTTGCTGCCGTAAGAAATTTTTTCAGTGAGATGCTAATGGTCTAATGCAATTGAATGATTTATGCTAAGCTAAGCTAAAAGTTCTGCCAGCAGACATGAAGATCAGCTGACTGGATTTTTTTAATGGTATATCTCAGCTGTTTAACTGTAAGGGGAGTTGTAAAATTAGCCTATTAAAAAAAAAAACAAATAAAATAAAAAGCATGCTCTTTTAAAATAAATTTTATCGGATAGTTTTTTTAATTTAGCTTAGTTTTTTGGATTTAACAATGTAGTCAAGTTGAACAATTCACACAATTTTACAGGTTACCACATAAAATTAATTTTAGGATAAAAAAAAGAAAAAAAAACTGTTTTCACCACTTGATGTCCCAATTTGGGTCCACAACCAAAACAGGTTGGGAATACCCTAACCAATGCAAATGATTATTTTTGTGTGAAAAAGTACATTTTTATTCCTTCTCAGAAATTCACAAACGTTTGAAACTGAAAAATCACATTATGCATCATCCAATTGAATATAATACATATAAACACATCATAAACTCAAAAAGAAAAGTTTTTCTGCAATACAAGTCACAAGTCAATTCGTCAACACATAACAGGTAATGATGATGATGATGATACAGATCATGTATTTTTCAAAGAGTGCACACATGCTATCTGTAGGGCTACTTGTGTGTTTGTACACTGCCATTACGTTTCACTATACACAACCCTTTTAATTTGCTTGCAACTATTTCAATGTAATCTTTGATTTAGTCACTATATTACTGAGTAGAAGAATAAAAAAAAAAAATCTAAGAGTTGCTTTCAATCCAATGCACTTTCAACTAGATTTAAAGTAATGTAAAATTGAGGAGGAAATAATTTAAGTAACACTGACGTGTCTGTGAACATCAGTATAAGTGTTGGGGAAAGTTACTTTAGAAAGTAATTCATTACAATACTGAGTTACTCCCCAAAAAAGTAACTAGTTGCGTTACTTAGCTACGTTAAGTAATGCGTTACGCTACTTTTGAGGTACTTTTTCTGACTAACGCTTGATCTCTTTCAGAATTTGCAGGGGGGGGGGGTTCTTCTTTTTTAAATAGAGTTAACAACACACGGTATAACCTTCATTAACCTTTAAAAATAAAAAGATTAATGTAGGATAATGTTATCTTCTGAGAACTTCCTTACCCCAAAGCACTACATCAGGGGTGTCCAAACTCAGTCCTGGAGAGCCGGTATCCTGCATATTTTAGTTCCAACCCCAATTAAACACACCTGAACCAGCTAACCAAGCTCTTTCTAGGCATACTTGAACTTTCCAGGCAGGTGTGTTGGAGGAAGTTGGAGCTAAACTATGCAGGACACTGGCCCCCCAGGACCAAGTTTGGACACCCATGCTCTACATGCTGTACATGAGCATGCTCTATGTATATTTCATAAATGTGATATTTGCAGTAAAAACTCAACACATAAATTGACAGAGAAAGTGTATATTAACAGTATATCGAAATTTTGATTCTATTTTCCAGAGCAACTAACAGATACATTTTTGAGGATTTCTAAAGTAATGTAAAAACTTGCTTTACAAAAACTTAGAAATGGATTCTGTATTTTGGTGAAAACTTAGTTGTTTATGGCAAGGTTGACATGCATGACATGTATGGAATTGCTCATATACAGATTTAATTGCATTTCGTTGCCTTGTACTTGTACATGTGTAATGACAATAAAGTTGAATCTAATCTAATGACAGTTTAATGCAATGCGTTTGCTACCTTTGAACTATTTGTCTTATTAAAAAGTAAAATCACTGTCCACTCAGATAATCCTCTTTTACTTTTCTACTATGTGTGTTCAAAATAATGAAAATACTTCTATCACAGAAATTTCTGTCTGTTCCTGCAGACTCGGATTCAGCATGACTATAATCATTTTAAAATCAGCAATTTATATTTTTAAGTGAATTAAACTAAAAAGTAACTAAGCATACATTTTTAAAGTAACTCAAATATTATTACTTTTTTCTTTTCAAATGTAGTGCGTTACTTAGCTCGTTACTTAGTAATATTGTTACGTAGCTCGCGTTACAACACTGGTCAGTGTATCTGTTATTCTGAGTTAGCTTCACGTCTTTTCTTTAGGTGGCGTGTTACTACTACAACGATGTTGTAGCACAGAACCCAACTACAAACATATGAAAATCAACAAGGTATTAAACACATTTTTACATTGAACGTAGAAAATCAAAACAAACGAGAATTGGCAGCTGATGATGTACAATTTATACCTGTAGTCTCTTGCACGGGGTCGTAACTCTCTTCAGTTCGAGGTCTGTTAGCCGTTAGCCAGCTAACACACAATACCTCGCGCTACCAGAGGCCTTCACAAACAGGCCACATTTCCACTGCCTACCACACCGAGAATACAATCTCCTAACGAATAAATGTGTTTATTAGAGAGCAGAATCTGTCCGCGGAAGCAGAAAGCCGAGTGCGGGCTGTGAGAGCGGTTATTTCTTTCCTGTCTCCCGCACAGCGTGTTTAAATGGCGCCCGGTCAATACTTGAGGAACTCACCCAAATATCCAGTGCTGACTGAGTATTTATATAGCTAAATTTAACACACGACTCTTCCTTGTGGAGACTCTTATATCTCGTTCTGTAAACGAAATGTCAACTGTCTCCAAATTCGCTATTTTTTACGGTAAATCACCCCCCTGCCTCCATCTCAAGGCTTCCTCTCTCATCTTGTTGCTGTGAACTCCGAAACGACGTCGTGACGTCAGACGTATCGGCGGGACAACTGCGTCACTGCATGTTTACTTGCCTTTCAGTCGTGGAGGGCTAAAGCTAAGCCAAATTGTGAACTTTTTTATAAAAGAGATTAAACATTATTGTACTATGTATTAATTGAAACAGAAAAAAAAAAACATATGAAGCATTATGTAAATTTCATTTGGTTAATTAAATGTTTTTTATTATCATTATCTTACCTATTTTTTTTTTACCCCTGGCAACTGTTTAAACTTTGTATACTGTTAATATAATTTCTCTCATTTTTATTTTGTTTTATTTGTTCATAAATGTTGTAAGATGTATATGCTTGTACTAAGTTTGTACATATTTACAAAAAAAAAAAAAAACGAACGCAGTGGAGATATATAGTGGTAGTTTTTACATTCTGTCACTTTTTAGTTGTTATGTGATTGTTTATTTGGCTAATGCATTTTATTCCTTTATTCATTCTAAACGCATATGACGTTGCGATTCTTCAGATAATGATGACCTTAATGAAGACAAAACAACGTGTAATTTACATTTTTTATTTGTTTATTTATTTATTCATTTATTTAATAATTTAATATTTCATTTATTGTAAAATTTAAATAGTGTTTTATTATCCTGATAATATATATATATATATCACCTATTAATAAATATTACAAGAAGCAAGAAGGTCGCTGGTCCTCGGCTGGGTCTGTTGGTGTTTCTGTGTGGAGTTTGCATGTTCTCCCTGCGTTTGCGTGGGTTTTCTCAGGGTGCTCCGGTTTCCCCCTACAAGTCCAAAGACATGCGGTACACAGGAATTGGGTAAGCTAAATTGTCTGTACTGTATGTGTGTGAATGGATGTTTCCCAATGATGGGTTGTGGCTGGACGGGCATCCGCTGTGTAAAAATTTGCTGGATAAGTTGGCGGTTCATTCTGCTGTGTTGACCCCAGATTAATAAAGGGACTAAGCCGAAAAGAAAATGAATGAATATATATTCATCCTGCATCCATACATCTCTGCAATGACAAATAACTTATTAATAAAGTCATCTGGAATGGCAAAGAAAGTTCAGAGTTCATCAAGATTCTTTGGATTCATCTTAAATGCCTCTTCCTTCATCTTACCCCAGACATGCTCAATAATGTTCATGTCTGGTGACTGGGCTGACCAATCCTGGAGCACCTTGACATTCTTTGCTTTCAGGAACTTTGATGTGGAGGCTGAAGTATGAGAAGGAGCGCTATCCTGCTGAAGAATTTGCCCTCTCCTCTGGTTTGTAATGCAATGGGCAGCACAGTTGTCTCGATGCCTGAGGCTGTTGATGTTGTCATCCACTCTACAGATCTCTCGCACGCCCCCATACTGAATGTAACCCCAAACCATGATTTTTCCTTCACCAAACTTGACTGATTTCTATGTAAATCTTGTGTCTTTGAGGGTTCCAATAGGTATTCTGCAGTATTTGTGATGACTGGGATGCAGTTCCCAAATCTACCTTTTGCCACTTTTACAAATGATCAACTTGAAGTCACGTTATTATTTGTTGCTCTTACAACTGGGATCGACGACAAGATTTTGTCAGGTAGTGTGTGTGTGTGTGTGTGTGTGTGTGTGTGTGTGTGTATTTAGACCCCCTTTGATTTTTTTTCTTTTTTAAATATTTCCCAAATGATGTTTAGCAGAGATAATATTTTTTCTTCTGGAGAAAGTCTTATTTGTTTTATTTTGGCAGTTTTTAGTTTAAAAAAAGCTTTATTTAAGCTTTATTTATTTTCGATAGCCTACAGAACAAACCATCGTTATACAATAACTCGCCCTATTACTCTCACCTGCCTAGTCAACCTAATTAACCTAGTCAAGCCTTTGAATGTCACTTTAAGCTGTATAGAAATGTATTGAAAAATATCTAGTAAAATATTATTTACTGTCATCATGGCAAAGACAAAATAAATCAGTTATTAGAAATGAGCTATTAAAACTTTTATGCTTAGGAATGTGTTGAAAAAATCTTCTCTCCGTTAAACAGAAATTGGGGAAATAAATAAACAGGGGGGATCAACATAAATATCTATTAAATCTTAACCCATAAATAGCTATATAAAAGTCATATACAAAAATATTCTTTAAATTAGACAGAGCTAATGAATAATGTAAAATCTTCCTTTAAACTGGGAATACTCAACACTCCATTAGGAGGCGACATTAGATTTTTTTAAATGAACAAACCTGGAACAAACATGATGCGTTTTCTTTCTTCTCAACACACTATTACCGAAAAACCCTCTTTAGAAAATGTTCGTTTTATAATCACTTAATTGACTGGACTGTGAAGTTTTTTATTTATTTATTTTCAGATGCAAAACGTCTGGGTCAGCTGGATGTCAAGCTTAGGTTTCAAATTACATCTATTTCGATCCGACGCTAGTCATTGGGGCGAGGAGATGATTGACAGATAAATGGGCGGGGCCAGAGCTCTACGTCTGCCTTCTCTGCACGTTTTTTTCGTGCTAATAGGAAAAGGAACCGAGGATGAGGATGAAGAGGAGCTGACAATCCGCTTCCATGATCATCCCCGCGCTCAATCTGTATGTCACAGCGATTTCCTAATCTGATTTGAATGTTTATGTTTTGTTCTGAAGGCTGACCATATCCGTGCTGCTATATTGCTGTTGGAGATTAGACTTCTTAACAAAACTGCTTTGCATGTGCTTGTTCTGAATTTCTAATGAATTCTAATTTTCTTTCTGTCCTCTCTGGTTTATTCAACAGCTTTTGCGAGACTTGTTTAAGGGCATTAAGACCAGCATGAAACATCTGACCATTCTCCTTAAAGGGACAGTACACTTTAAAATCTGACATATGCATCTATATCAGCAATAACAACATTAGTCTTTACAGAACATGTAAAGTATATTAATTCACTTCAAGTTTATTTGTATAGCGCTTTTCACAATAATTATTGCTTGACAAAAGGTGCACATACAAGCAAATTAGGAACAGTTAAGGTTATTAGTTACAGGTTATTAGTTACCTTTTACTAAATGACTAGTGACTAATAGCTTTTAACAGTTGAAGTTAATAAATATTAAAAAAAACAGATAACCTACAGTAATATAGTATATAGGAAAATAAAGATTCAATTATTATTTTAAAAAATCAGCTTGGAACTGAGTTGATCTGTCATTATGATGAGCAAACACACTTTATGATGTTTCAAACAATTCTATAATCATATTTATCCAAGTATTTAGCAAAACATGCTGCATTTGAGCGCAGTAACAGATTGTCTGCTTATCAGTAATGCCCGGTCAGCCTGTAACAATGACCTCATCCAGAAGGAGGCAGTCACCCTGTGTATTAACGTGTCCAAGCAGCAGCCCTTTCCTTCTGTGCGGGTCAGCACTTTGCGTGTACCTGTCTATGATGACCCTAATGAAGACCTGTACAGGTATTTTGACCGCTGTGCTGATGCCATAGCCAGTGAGGCAGGACGGGGGGGACGGACTGTCGTGTACTGTAAGAACGGACGCAGCCGCTCAGCTACTGTCTGCGTGGCCTATTTGATGAAGCACCAGAGTCTCACTCTAACAGATGCCTTTCAGGTATGAATAATGTTTACATCAAATTCAGTTTGGATATAAAACAGTTTTAGTCTGGAAACATGTAGCATTAAAGAATATTTAAAGGATAATTCACCTTAAAAATTGAAATTTTTTCATCATTTGCTCATCATTCACTTTTCACAAACCTCTTTTTTAGAAAACTTTTTAAAACTTTAAGTTTTAAAACTTAAAAAGTTTTTTCTTCTGATGAACACAAAAGAAGATATTTTGAAAAATGCTGAAATCCTGTACCCATTGACCTCCATGGTATTTATTTTTTTCTAGTTTGGAAGTCAAGAAACTCAAAAATTTGAAAACACTCGAGGGTGAGAAAATATTAATGGAATTTTCATTTTTTTGTGTGAAATATCCCTTTAAGTAGCTATTTTATTCACCCAAAAAGGAAAATTCTGTTATTAATTTCTCACCCTCATGTCATTTCAATCCCATAAAACCTTGTTAATTTTCTGAATACAAATTAGGATATTTTAGATGAAATCTGAGAGCTCTCTCATTCTCCACAGACAGCAAGATTCCCAGTAAGGTTGATTAACCAAATAAGGCTTTTAAAAATTATTAAAAAGTCTTAAAATCCTATTTTACAAGGTATTTTATTATGTATAATTTTTGATTATGCAATGTATTGTTGTATGCTAAAGTTTGTACACATTTTAGATGCCATTTGTCAAACTCAAGTTAATGAACTGATTTTTTAACTATATTAGACTTGTCTCGATACAGAATTTTGGTACTGAAATGTAAAAAAATTCCCACTAACATTTAAGCACTGTTGTGCACGTTCTTAAACACAGCTGATTTGTCATTGTGTTTACATGCTTAACAGAAATGATTGGTCGTGAAGGTCATCAGTTCACCGCACTTCACCGATGTTTACCGAGTGCAAACACAGTAATTGACTGATCTTTGTGGCTTTAAAACGCTCCAGTGTCCTTGTATCTCTGTTTGCACTCTCTGAAGGGTGGTAAACTGATGACCGTCACGGCCTATCATAGTCATTTCTGTTGAGCACTGGTGAATACTATGGCATATCAGCTATTACAGTTTTTTTCAATTGTTTTGCCACAAATTTCAGAACCCTAATGTCAATTTTCAAAACTCTGGACACAAAACTTTAAACAGTCACTACTTTTAACAGACTCCCCAGTGTTCAAAACTCTGCATCCTGCGTTCATTATCTTAAAGAAGTCTTGCATTTGCAGGATCGTTGGTTCACATAATCCTTTTATCATACAAATACTACAGGAACACAACTTTAGATCACCAGCACACAAGATGCACATCATTTCAATAAACATGCTTTAACAATCGTTAAATATTGCTGTTTAAAATATATGATACAGGTTTCATTATGGTTTATTCATAAGTGTAGAGGGAACAGTACAGACAGTGGATACACTGAACTTGTTTTATTCATTCCATCATAATGGAGGTCATTTTTTTCTTACCGCACGTATAGAAAGCTGATATATGCCATGATATATGGCAACATATGCTAATCAAAATTGGATTCAACATACTGTAAATTAAATGTCATAATAGTCAATAATATGTCAAAATAGTGCAAAAATCATTGTTTACAGTTTTTCAACCACATCATATATATATATATATATATATATATATATATATATATATATATATATATATATATATATATATATATATATATATATATATATATATATATATATATATATATATATAACGAAGAAACCATAAATATGGAATAAGTATGTGTAAAGATGAAATCGATAGATAATGTATAGTGCAGTTGGGTCATCTTCTGTGGTAACTGATGTCATTTGATCTATCCTGAAACTTTCATCATCTAAACATGTAATATTGTACATCAGTTTCTACGCATCAAGAGTAATGCAACTTTTATTTATTATTTAGAGTGCTTGCATTAGTTGATAATAACATCATGTTAAGTAAATGAATATGCATTTATTTTAAATGTAATGTTTGAGTTGCATTTTGAAGTGGGATCAATTTGATGTTTAATTGTGTTAAATTGAAAAGGTGATCTTAATTCAATGAACAAAGAATCTTTTGATGTATTCAATGAACAAACTTGTGTGTAATGTATTCAAGCATTTGAAAAAAAAGAGTTTTGCAAAAATGTACAATTCTGGCAATGGTTGTGAATTTTGTGTCTAGAGTTTTGAAAATTGACACCCGAATTTTGAAATTAGTGGCAAAACAATTGTAAAAAACTGTAAAATGGCGGCTGCGTGAAATAAGTGTATTGCAATCTTTTTGGCTCGACACACACTCATTCACTTCCATTGATTTTTGGATGTTAAAAACAGCTCATTGTTGCTTCATTTTGCAAACTGATCTTTTCTTATTATATTCTTTTTTATTTTATTTTGTGTATAGTCATGAGTTTGATCATTTTCTGCCATTTATTAGTCATTCCACCTGCTGGAATCTGTTGAATACAGTTGTCATATTTGCTTTATGTGTGCAGCAAAAGTATTCTCGTAGCATCATAATATTCTGATTGAACCACTGAAGTCATATGGTCCGTTTTGAGGATGTTTTTGATATTTTTCTGGACATTAAAACCCATGAAAATGAAAAAGTGACTCCGTTATGGTAAACTTAGCAGTGACTCCACAAATAACTTGTGTTCTGTGGCTGGACTATAATTCAGACTCAACATTGCAAATCATGGGATGTGACTATTGCGAAGGCGCACATTGGGATATCGATATATTGTGCCACCTAATAAAGACTAAGCACTATTGGCCAACCCAGGCTCATTCTGAAAACATACCTCTATATACATTTCTGGAGAGTGCCAAATACGTTCCAGAAGCTAATTTTTTGCAGTTTTTGTTTTCGCGAATCCACCAGAGGCCGCTGTGTACATTTTTTTTTCAGATCTCAAATTTCTCTCGCGAGTGCCATTCGTGCCTGCTTTTCTCTCGTAAATCCACCAGAGGCCGCTATCGACTGACTGTCTGACTGACCGATCAAATGACCCACCCTCCTCCTCTAAACCCAACCAATAGTATTTTAAAAAGCACAGATTGACCCACCCACTTCCCTAAACCCAACCAACAAATTTAAAAAGCAATCTGGAAAAAGAAAAGCCCTCGCCTGATTTTTACCATGATTTACCACATTCTCACCCCGTTATTTACTCGTTTATTTTATTTTTAATTTTATTCTTACCTGCTTTCTGGAACAGTTTTTCACTGGACTCAAACCCCGTCACCGTGGTCATCTCCTCTCTTCGTCTCAAGTCCACGGCGAGCAAACTAGACAAACTGGTAACATCGGAAATGCCATCCATATGGAGGTAAGCGGTCAGCTGATAAGCGCGAAAACGAACGATGTCATATCTCCCAGTAGCATTCATTTTAAAAGCGAAATGCAGCCATACGTACTTCTGGCTACATAATTTGCAATCTCCAGATACGTATATAGGGCTACATTTTCAGAATGAGACTATGTTGCCATGGCTGTCTTTGAAAAAAGGGAAGGATCTACTCTGTCCTGCCCTGTCTTCCAGTTTCAGTTGAGATTGTCAAATATTGAATAGCAAAATGCACATTTCAAAGCACAAGATCACATTTCAAAACAGCTCTTCTGTTGTTTCTATGTTTTCTAACAGGTAGTAAAAAGTGCCCGCTCAGTAATCGAGCCGAACCCAGGATTCTGGAGTCAGCTGGAGCGATATGAGCAGGAGCTGAAGATCAGGAAGTCAGGCAGCAGAAAATCCAAACTCCCTCCACCTTAACCTTATTCCAACATTTTCACACTTTACATTGTCACCCTTTATGGCTAGACCTGTTAATATAATGCTTGATGAAAGTTAAGGGCTTAGACGCAGCTATGAATATGAATTCCTTTAAATTAGGATACGTGCCTTATATTGTTATCCTGAAGTTGTTGTATTTATTAGCATTTTTGAAAACTTAAATAGCTTTTTTAAAGTGCTTTTTAACTTAAATTAATTGTGTTGTTTTCTGCGAAATATACTGCAGTTTTTCTGATGGAGGCATCCCTTTAACAAACCTAGAAAACCTCAAAATTGCTAGAATATTGTCACAGAATAGAGTAACAACATGTCCTAACTACACATGCCACAACACAGGATAAAGGGTATCTTTTTCATGTAAAAACATTTTTGTCCTAACCATCTGTGACAGCGATGTGAGAACACCTCAGGTACAGATTATGTGCTTTATCCAGTGTTAAATGCTACCAGTGTTTGAATAACATTACACGTGACATTTATTGCCATACTACTGAAAGCAGCAGCAGAAAGTTCACCTCAGATTGTGAAAAAAAATAGCTAGCAAACAGTTTGAAAACTATGTCTATGTCATGCTCACGCGATCTGTATGTCTATGTTGTGCGCATACGATATTATGTTGTGCACACCCGATATGTATGTCTATGTCATGCACACCCAATATGTATGTCTATGTTGTGCACACCTATTAACATAGATATGTCCCACATTTTGTCACACGCGCGCGCAATAGTATGTTGTGCACATGTGATATGTATGTCTATGTCGTGCTCACGCAATATGTCGTGCGAACACGATATGTATGCCTATGTTGGTCGAAAGTGATTTGTATGTCGTGCTCACATGATATGTATGTTCTGCACACACAATATATATGTCTATGTTGTGCGCTCAAGATACGCATGTTGTGCAAAGGCGATATGTATGTATATGTCATGTGCACGCGATCCGTATGTTGTGCACACACAATATGTATGTCTATGTTGTGTGCACGCGATACGTATGTCGTGCGCATGCGATATGTATGTCTATGTTATGTTGTTATGTGCACGCGATACGTATGCCATGCACACACGATACGTATGTCTATGTTGTGTCCACACGATACGTATGTCGTGCGCATGTGATATATATGTCTATGTTATGTGCACGTGATACGGATGTCAATGTTATTTGCACCTGATACGTATGCCATGAACACACGATACATATGTCTATGTTGTGTGTACGCGATACGTATGCCGTGCACATGCGATATGTGTATCTATGTTATACGCATTCAATATGTAAGTCGTGCACACACTCCGTATGTTGTGCACACACAATACGTATGTTTATGTTGTGTGCACATGATCCGTATGTTGTGCACACATGATACATATGTCTGTGTCATGCGCACATGATCCATATGTCGTGCACACACAATACATATGTCTATGTCATGTGCACGCGATCCGTATGTCGTGCACACACAATACGTATGTCTATGTTGTGTGCACATGATCCGTATGTCATGCACACACGATACATATGTCTATGTCATGCGCACGCAATCCGTATGTCGTGCACACACGATACGTATCTCTATGTTGTGTGCACGCGATACGTATGTCATGCCCATGCGATATGTATTTCGATGTCATGCGCATGCAAAAGTCTTCATTACTCCGTAGCATCGCGTTTGGTACAGACAGCCCATTTGCTTGTCACAGTAATCGTTGCGTTGCATGTACTTAGGACATCTAAACACTTAATATAATGACTTCATGTTCATTAAAAATATTTGATATAACTGTCTACTTTTTAGACATTTACATTTAGTCATTTAGCAGACGCTTTTATCCAAAGCGACTTACAAATGAGGACAAGGAAGCAATTTACACAACTATAAGAGCAGCAGTGAACAAGTGCTATAGACAAGTTTCAGGTGTGTAAAGTCTAAGAAGCAAAGCATCAGTTTTTTTTTTTTTTTTTGAGAGAGAGAGAGAGAGAGAGAGAGAGTACAGTTAGTGGTATAGCCAGAGAGGCAGTTAAGATTAGGAAGGAAAGTGGAGACTAAACAGTTGAGTTTTTAGTCGTTTCTTGAAGACAGAACAGCGCTGTTTTCTGGGATGATTGTATACTTTGCTGTACACTGGTGGTGTCAGGTTAGAAACTAAATATTCATGAAGGTCTTCCTTTCCATCTAAAAAAATCTTTGTTCATGGTAATAAATACATTAACTAACATTATTAACTACATGTTCCTTATTGTAAAGAGTTACCCATTTAACACACATGAAGTGTCTTAATATAATATAAATGTCTGAACAATGTTCATTAATTTTTGGGATTTGCCCAATAAAGAAATCAAATAATAAAACTTAGTGTGTGTTTGTTTTGTTGCCTTATTTTAAATTTGAATGATTTTAAATCTGCTAAATGGCTGACTTCATCTTTATATACAGTTAAAGACAAAATGATTAGCCTTCCTGTAAAATTGTACTTCTTTTTTAAATATTTCCCATGTGCTGTTTTTGCACATTTTTTGCATATTTGATCTTTTTAATAACCAATTTGTAACAACCAATTTCCTTGGTCTTTGCCATTATTTCACAGGAGGCAAATAATTGTGTAATAATACAAGTAATAATTAGAAATTATATAATGTTTATTAATTTATTATTAATAATAAATTATTGTTTAATAAATTTGCATGCATCTATGGAAAAAAATTGAAAGACCACTTGAAAATTCCCATTTTCTCTGGATTTACAATTTATAATTACATCTTCTTCTTTTTTGTAAACTACATATTATATTTCTTCCCAATTTAAAATAAAAATGTTGCCATTCAGAGAGTTTTTATAATCTGCAAAGCATAAAATAACAAAAACAGGTACCAGACGGACATTCTTTTTTTTCTTATTCTAACATCCAGTTTCAGATATTCTTATTTTTTAATTTTAAGATAACCTTAAAAAAAGGCTTTCTTAAAAAAATCTACCTGTTCGGAGGTCCAGAATCTACATCCAGGGCCATGTCTAAAGTAGGAAACATTGAGTTTCTTCCATCTGTGTGGGATGGTGGATTTCGAATATGGGCACATAAAGGTTTGATAACAATAAATCAGTTATTCGTTGAAAAAGAAATTAAATCTTTCTCACAACTCCAAAAACAATTTAACATTTCATCTAAAGATAAGTATTTGTATTCTTCCAGAAGAGACATTACATAACAAACCATAAAGAAAAAGCTCTAGTCGTGCAAGAACCAAATAAAATAGAAGAATAAAAAAGCAGATCATGTTGAAGGAAAATGGATACTAAATACCATAATTGAGAATGAGGTCTGGATTGAGTTATGTGAAGGATGTTATAAAGGAATGAATAGTAAATGATGGAAAGAATTTGTTTGGAAAGTAAAAATGACGATTTTTAATATTCAATTCAATTCACCTTAATTTGTATAGCGCTTATACAATGTAGATTGTGTCAAAGCAGCTTCACATAAAAGGTCACAGTAAATAGGAACAGTGTAGTTCAGTTTGTAGTGTTTAAGTTCAGTTCAGTTCAGCTCAGTTCAGTGTGGTTTAATAATCACTACTGAGAGTCCAAATATTGAAGGGCAAATCCAACGATGCGCAGCTCTACAGATCCCGAACCATGCAGGCGACAGTGGAGAGAGAAAAAAAACTTCACTCATGGCGGAAGTGAAGAAAAAAAACCTTGAGAGAAAGTAATACTTTCTTTGTAATATGTAAAAGGACCATCTGCTGCTTTGTGTTGGAGAAAATGTGGTAAAATTGGAGATCATACCCACGTTTTCCGGGACTGCCCTAAAATTCAGAAATTTTGGAAAAATGTTTAAAAGAAATAGATAAGTTATTAGATATATAAATACCCCTTGATCCAGTTGTATGCTTGCTGGGAGCACTGTCCTAAGAAATGTTTAATGAAGAAACAAGATTTGTACTAAGGATATTATTACTGGTTGTAAATTACAGTACATTGGATGGAAGAAGGTTCTCCAAAGGTGGCTCAGTGGATTCAGAGACTTAAACAAGTCTATGTAATGGAAAAAAATGACTGCATGTCTACAAATGAAGACTGATATTTTTCTGAAGAGGTGGAAAAGCATTACAACATATTTAGATATGTATATTTAGAGGCTACTTAACCTATCACCAATGTAATTTGAGGTAACTAACAATGTAACTTGATGTACACATGTTTCCCCTAAAAAGTGATTGTGATGGCAGTACCTTTTATTTATTTATTTTGTATTATTTTATTTATTTATTTTACTTAATTTTAAACTTTTTATAATATCGTTTTTATTTTTTATGTACTCCCTCATCTGTAAAGGGTTAAATTGTTGGAGAAGGGGTTGTTCTGGAAAAAAATATATTGAAAATTCATAAATAAAAAGTTTCAAAAAAGAAATAAAAAAAATCAACCAATGTCCAATGAGTTAAAGAATACCTATTCTGCAAAAATCACTTTCATAAGGAGTTTAAACACAGATGTGAGGCAACAGTCTATGAATAAAACCAGCTTCTAATTGTAAAAATTTACTAATTTTACTTTTAATAATCACACTTTATAAAAACGGTCTGCAGAAACACTTTGATTGACATCCTCCCTTTGTACGTGTCATCATAGGGGGAAAGCCCCGCCCATTAGTGACAATCTCTCCCTCATTAGCATAGGATATTTGTTTTTTTAACCTGCCACTATGCTGACACATAGGCATTTGTAGCTCCGTACTCTTGTAAAAAGAGCACAATCTCATTTGAATTTAAAGTGACAGGCACCAAAACAGCACGATTAAGGTCAAAGCCTAGAAGGGTCAGTTTCAAAGAGTTATAAAACATTATTTGTGGGGTATTTGAAGCTGAAACTACACATTCTAGGGACATCAGAGACTTATTTTACATCTTTTAAAAAGGGGATAATAAGTCACTTTTAAAAGAAGTCACCATTCGTTGGATTAACATTTAACTCATACAAATCATAGTAAATCTAGACATTTACTAAATTCCCCCATTACTCTAAATGATTTAATTGAGTTAATGAGTGTGATGAAGTTATCCCAAAGCCCTGCAGATATTTTACCTGCATCGCTGATTTCAAAATCAATCGCTTTTATTAGCCCTTGCTTAGTTTCGATTTTAAATCTTTCACTTAGGCTTGGTCAAGTTCCAAAGTGTTTTAAACATGCTGTTATTCAGCCACTCTTGAAAAAGAGTAATCTTGATCCTGCTTTACTTAGCAACTACAGGCCTATATCTAAATTGCCTTTTATTTCAAAAGTTTTAGAAAGAATTGTCACCATGCAGCTGAATACTGTTTTGGAGGCTCATAATATCTTTGATAAATTTCAGTCTGGTTTCCGTAAGCATCACTCCACAGAAACTCCCCTTCTTAGGGTCTCTAATGGTATTTTAATGGCTTCCGATGCAGGTGAATGTTCTGTGCTGGTTTTGCTGAATCTAAGTGCAGCTTTTGATACTGTCGATCACTGCACTTTAATTAAGAGGCTGCATTCTCTTGTGGGCATTACTGGGTCAGCTCTGAGTTGGTTAACCTCCTATCTTGCTGACAGGAGTTTTTCTGTGTCCATAGGAACTCATATGTCAGACTCTGTTCCTCTGTGGTGTGCCTCAAGGTTCTGTCCTAGACCCTCTTCTTTTTAATCTATATATGCTCCCTCTCAGCAAGATTATCAGTAGTTTTAAAGGTATATCTTACCACTGCTATGCAGATGATGTACAGACAGGCTAGACAAACTGTCTCTCTTGCGAGATTGTTTAGTCTCCATTAACAAATGGATGGCAGACAATTTTCTGCAACTGAATCCTGATAAAACAGAAATGTTACTTTTTGCTCCAGATAGCATCACCCCAATGATCAGGCACGTTTTGGGGGTTGTCATCTTCAAATTGCTGTGACATTAGAAATCTTGATGTCATTTTTGATCAAGCTCTGTGTTTTAATAGTCATGTTAAATCTATTGTTCGTACATGCTTCTTTCACCTGAGTAACATTGCAAAAATAAGTGATATTGTGTCAAAGGAAGAGATGGGGATGCTTGTTCATGCCTTCATCTCTTCTAGATTGGACTATTTTAATGTTCTGTTCACTTGTCTGAACAAATCCACCATGGATCGATGGCAGGTTGTGCAGAATGAAGCGGCGAGGCTTTTAACCAACACCAATAATAGGTCACATATTACACCTGTGCTTAAGGCACTTCACTGGCTTCCTATCAGTTTTAGAGTAAATTTTTAGATTCTGATCACTACATATAGAGCTCTGCATGGTCAAGCACCCCTGTATATTCAAGATCTTTTAAGCAGTCACTCACGTAGCCGGTCTCTGAGGTCTTCTGGCAAAGACCTGTTAGCCATTCCCAGAACTCGTCTTAAGACTAAAGGTGACCATACCTGGTGGCTCCACGGCTCTGGAACTCTCTCCCGAAAGCACTTGGAACTCTGGGATCAGTTGAACTTTTTAAAAAGCATTTAAAGACGCACCTTTTTGGTCAAGCTTTTAATTAACAGTATTAGTGTTCCTGTATTTGGATTTTTTTAGTAGTTTTAATATGTTTTAGCATGTTTTCTTTTATTGATATGTGTTCTTTTACTTGTTTTATCTTATTGTAAAGCACTTTGTGACTCAATGTCTGGGAAATGTGCTATATAAATAAACCTTTACTTTCTTACTAGAGAATATTGAAGTGGTCTATATGTCCATAGCTGAACACTATTGTTTTATTCCTTTAACATGCATACAAATCGAATCAAACATTCTGACACTTAAAAATGACCGCAGGGAAATAATAACAGCTTTCATTTGTGTTTATTAAATGTAAATCTCTATACAGAAAGTATTTAAACCACAGGGTGCATATTGATTTTTCTTATTTATATACAAGGTTAAAGTCAGAATTATTAGCCCTCCTGCAATATTAGCCCCTCGCCCCCCAACCCCCCCGCCCCCCCCCCCCCCCCCCCAAATTTGTGTTTAATGGAATTTTTTTTTCAACACATTTCTAAGCATAATAGTTTTAATAACTCATTTATATTAACTGAATTATTTTATCTTTGCCATGATGACAGTAAATAATATTTGACTAGATATTTTTCAAGATACTAGTTTTTAGATTGAAATGACATTTAAAGGCTTAACTAGGTTAATTAGGAAAGTCTTTGTAAAACGATGGTTTGTTCTGTAGACTGTATATAGCTATAAAAATATATAGCTTAAAGGGGCTAATAATATTGACCTTAAAATGGTTTTAAAAAATTTTAAACTGCTTTTATTCTAGACGAAATAAAGCAATTAAGACTTTCTCCAGAAGAAAAAATGTCATAGGATATACTGTAAAAATTTCCTTGCTCTGTTAAACATCATTTGGGAAATATTTAAACAAGAAATCACGGGAGGGCTAATTATTTCAACTTCAGCTGTATATATTTCGGAGTAGAATGTCAGGCGTCTAAACCTTATCCTACCCCTGACGGACACTATCTATCCAATCCAGATAGCTGGCCACTTTGGTGTAGATGCCCAGTTTGTCTCTCTGCCCGCAGCCTTCTCCCCAGGACACCAAACCCACCAGGAACCATGTATCATGAAACAACGTCATCATCGGACCCCCGCTGTCCCCCTCACAGGCGTCTTTGACCTGCCCCAATACTCCAGCGCAGAGCATGTTGTCGGTGAGGTTGTTCATCATATGCCTGGAACACTCTTTGTTGTCAATAATCGGTAGTTCCACGTAGTTGAGCGTTGAACTGAAGCGGTGGGCAGTTCGGTTGTTCTTCCCCCAGCCTGTGACGACGGTTACCGTCCCGTTGCGATGTAACATTCGTTCTGCCAGGTCCAGGCTGGGAAGGCATGCCGGAAGAATATATGTGGAAAATTTGGCCGGACCCGCCAAGCGCAACAAAGCGATGTCGTTGTCCACTGTGATTGGGTTGTATTGTGGGTGAGAGATGAATTGTTTGACGGGAAGGGTGATCTCGGAGCCTTCAAACTTGAACCTTTCGTAGTCGCCTGGCAAGACATGTGTGCCACTTGGTTAGAGAGGATGATTCAGAGAAATTTACTACTATGTTTTGACCCTTTTCACAAGACTTAAGCACTTAACGGTCATCAGCATCTTAAATCCTTTTAAGTTTTTTAATATTTAGATTTTTTAAAAAGTATGTACATTTAAATGTATTTAGGTATTATATTGCCTTTGCATCAAATTACAAATCAAACGAATTACCGCTTGTGCCAGGTGTCTGTAATGGAGCGTCTGCACTACCTGACAAAAGTCTTGTTGTCGGTCTCAGTTGTAAGACCAACAAATAATAACTTGATTACGCAGAACGTAGATTTTTCAGATTAATCATCTGGTGAACTGCATACCAATCATCACAAATACTGCAGAAGACCTATTGGAACCGACATGGACCCAAGATTCTCACAGAAATCAGTCAAGTTTGGTGAAGGAAAAATCATGGTTTGGGGTTACATTCCGTATAGGGGTGTGCGAGAGATCTGCAGAGTGGATGGCAACATCAACAGCCTGAGGTATCAAGACATTTGTGCTGCCCATTACATTACAAACCACAGGAGAGGGCAAATTCTTCAGCAGGATAGCGCTCCTTCTCATACTTCAGCCTCCACATCAAAGTTCCTGAAAGCAAAGAAAGTCAAGGTGCTCCGGGATTGGCCAGCCCAGTCACCAGACATGAACATTATTGAGTATGTCTGGGGTAAGATGAAGCAGGAGGCATTGAAGATGAATCCAAAGAATCTTGATGAACTCTGGGAGTCCTGCAAGAACGCTTTCTTTGTCATTCCAGATGACTTATTAATAAATGATTTGAGTCATTGCAGAGATGTATGGATGCAGTCCTCCAAGCTCATGGGAGTCATTCATTCTTTTTCCACTACACCATGACTTTATATTCTATACTGTACATTATTTCTGTTAAGTGACAAGACTTTTGTCTAAGCAAAGTCAGACCTTACTGTCCTAATTAAATAATTAAAAATCAAGGGATGATCATATTTTATTTTGGTCAAATAAGCGTAATCTAGAGGCCTTTGACTTTCATATAAGCCACTTCTGATACTAAATGATCAACTAGAAGTCAAGTTATTATTCATTGTTCCTAAAACTAGGATAGGCGACAAGACTTTTGTCAGGTAGTGTGTGATGGCGGGACAGTACATTTGGCATTGTTCTTTCTGGCTGCCATTCTCAGTCTCACACTATATTTTTCCTTTTTTTTGAAAGTCTACTGTCGTGAGGTTTATTTAAGCAAATGGGATTGTAAAAAAATTATCTGTGGTCCTCTCCCATTTACTGCGCTCTAAGTTTACTCAACTATGAAGACCCCGGAAATGTGAAAAGGGTCCATAAATGAGTACACTCCTCACAGATCTCTATTTTAAATGAACGTTTTCTATATGATGTTTTACAATTATTCATTTGTGCATATCCATTAGATTAGTCAGTACTAAACTCAAATTAGTACACCCAAATGAATATGTCGGGTAGAAATATTAAATAAAATTTTAATAAACTGGACAAATCAATAAAAACAAAAATGTATTAAATTTAGTGAAATTTTGCAGTTTGTAATATTTATTTTGCTATAAATGTTAAATTTACCGTTTTATCTTTCTGTTCCTAAATATGTTAGGTGACCAAACTCTTTTTTTAAATTAATATTTGGCCATATTAATTGAGAATTGATTCTATATTATTTATAACATATAATTAAACATATTAATAGTTCATATCATAGGGTCATGAACCACTAGTTATTTTTAAAATTATTTTATGTGTTTGGGTTGCACAGTAACAGCTTTAAAACTTTAAATATTGTATTCAGTTTTAGTTCCATGTGAGAAATTAAATGTATAGTTCATCCAAAAATTTAAATGTTCCCATTATTTAATTATCCTCAAGTGGTTATTTACTTTTATGAATTTGTTTGTTTTTTCTGTTGAACACAAAAGAAGATATTTTGAAGAAAGCTGAGGACCACTGTAAGTGTAGCCATTTACATCAACAGAATTTAATTGTTTGGGGTGAACTATCCCTGTAAATATAAGTCATAATAAGCTGATTGCACAAACATGCAAGCACATTTGGAGATTTTTTTAGATTAATCTGGCCAAATTATTGTACTCCTGAGTTTGTTATTTGTGACACATTCTTTTCACATCTGAGCCAACATCAATTCCAGCTAGCCTATGTGTTTTATTATGTTTGTTGTTGTTGTTTTCAAATAGCTTTTAACAATGTGTCTTTTTAAAACTTTAATATTAGGGAGATGTATATCTGTATGACTACTTTTAAATGACAAAATATCTGACATACCCAGTCTGACACTGAACATGGAACTCGTCTCTAGGCAGTGAGCTGCAGTGAGAACCCAGTTTTCATCAATCAGAACTCCACCACAATGAAACTTGCCCAAGTGATTCAGTATGAGAGCCTGCAAACACACATTGTATTGTTGTTTAAATGCTTGAGCACAAAATATGCTCTTACTTAGTACAACATATGCTATTGGTACACCATATGACATGTCAGGATAAGATACAGTTTTATGCAAAAGTTTGGCCACCCCTGATAATTATCATAATTGCAAACCATAGCCAGGGGTCCGGTTTGGTGACCACAGGATTTCATCTCTGTTGTTCGCAGACGATGTCGCTCTGTTGGCTTCCTCGAACATGGACATTCAGCATGCACTGGGGCGGTTTGCTGCCGAGTGTGATGCAGCTGGGATGAGAATCAGCACCTCAAAGTCCGAGGCTATGGTGCTCCACCGAAAAAAGGTACTGGTTGGAGGAAAGTCCTTACCCCAGGTGGAGGACAAGATCTCGGATACAAGCGGCCGAAATGAGTTTCCTTCACAGGGTGGCGCACCCTTATAGACAGGGTGAGGAGCTCTGTCACCCAGGAGGAGCTCGGAGTAGTGCTGCTGCTCCTCCACATTGAGAAAAGTCAGCTGAGGTGGCTCGGGCATCTGTTTCGGAAGCTCCCAGGATGCCTACCTAGGGAGGTGTTCCAGGCATGTCCCACCGGGAGGAGGACTCGTGGAAGACCCAGGACACGCTGGAGGGACTATGTTTCTTGGCTGGCCTGGGAATGTCTCGGGATCCCCGCAGAGGAGCTCTAGAAAGTGTCTGGAGAGAGGGAAGTCTGGAGTTCTCTCCTAAGACTGCTGCCCCTGCGACAAAGCCCCGGATCAGCAGATGAAAATGATGATGAAATGATGAACCTGCTGGCCTTTTAAATCAGCAAATTAATTTGGATAAATTTTATACCCTAGGAAAAATGCAACATTTCAGTTCTTACATAACATTTAATTAATCAACAGATGCAATACAATTTAAGTCTTAACAAAAACAGACAGGTGCAAAAATTTGGTCACCCCAACAGAATAATAACATCAATCTTTTGTGCAGCCACCTTTGCTGAAACAGCTGAAGACGCTTCGTATAGCCAAGGATACGTCCCTGAATTCTTGCTGAAGGCATTTTGGACCATTCTTCTTTACAAAATTTCTCCAGCTCAGTCAGGTTTGATAGGTGCAGAGTGTGAACTACCCTTTTCAAATCAATCCATAGATTTTCGATGATGTTCAAGTCTGGGGGCTAGGATAGCCATTCTAGAACATTGTATTGTGTCTGAGCATGAATTCCTTGGTAGATCTGGTAGATCTGAAACTGTGCTTTGGGTCATTATCCTGCTGAAACATCCAACCCTGCCATAACTTCAGCCTCTTGACTAATTTCTGAACATTGTTCTTCAGAATCTGCTGATACTGGGTGGAATCCATGCGACCTTCAACTCTGACAAGGTTTCCAGTACCGGTGCTGGCCACACATCCGCACAGCATGACGGACGCTCCACCATATTTTACAGTAGAGAGCAGGTTCTTCTCCGGGAATGTTGTGTTCTTTTTCCACCATGCAAATCGTCTTTGGTTGTGGCATCTGTCCACAGTTTATTTTTCCAAAATGATTCAGGCTTGTCCAGATGAGCTTTTGCATACCTCAAACGACTTTTCTTGATGGCAGAATTCAGAAAAGGCTTCTTCTGCATCACCCTTCCATTGAGCTGTTCGGCTGGACTGTGGAAAGATGTTCAATGGCATTATCAGCAACAAGATGTTCCAGGAGCTCTTTGAAGGTGGTCTGTGGTTTGCCTGTGACCATTCTAACCATTCTTCACCTTTGCCTTTTAGATATTTTTCTTGGTCTAGCACATCTTTCCTTCACAAGGACTGTTATCAGCAACAAGATGTTCCAGGAGCTCTTTGAAGGTGGTCTGTGGTTTGTCTGTGACCATTCTAACCATTTTTCGCCTTTGCCTTTTAGATATTTTTCTTGGTCTAGCACATCTTTCCTTCACAAGGACTGTTCCTGTGGCCTTCCATTTTCTTACTATATTTCTGACTGTGGAGATAGAGACTTTAAACCTTTGATCTCCTAATTCATGTTGATGAATTATCTTCTAAGGAAGTTCTTTTGAGGTTCCTATGTTGCTACTTTCTCGTTCACATTAAGGAGAAGCACAACTAGCAATCAGCTATCTTAAATATCCTTGTTCATGATTTGTTGCACCTGTGTTGGGATTGTTAAGGTTCACCGAGTCGCTCAAATCAATTTTGTGTTGTGATCAATCAGCATTAAGTGACTACAGGTTTTGAAATCCACACAAAAGAGAGGGTGCCCAAACTTTTGCTTCACCTATTTTTCAGTTTCAGTTTAATTTCACACATCTCAATACTGCTACACTACATATTTCTGTCTGAAAACATGACATTATCTATCTTTCTCTAAGAAACTAATGGAATTCACTGCGATCTTCCCTTATAAAGAAAGAGCACATATTTATGTAGCCACAGAGGGGGGGGGGGCTCAAATTTTTGCATAAAACTGTATGATAAAATATTTGCCACTGTGCATATACTTGCATAATTATTACATGTATTTCAAAGATACCTGCCAGGGGCTCTCTCCCCTTTTGCCAACTGTACCTCCAATAACCCATGGCTGTAAACCAGCCATAGGTTTGTTTGCATAGGCAGATTTTGGGATTCGGATCTGGCCACATGAAGCATCATCTGTTAATGACAAAAAGGCAGAAAATCAGCTCCCAGATATTCAGTTGAATTAATGTAATAATTCAAGGTCAACTTAAAGAAACATGTTTTTTAGACTAAAGTTTCCCTGAAATAAGTGTTGTCTCAGTATAGTCTGAGTTCGGTTTTCAAATATAGCAATTACATCTAATAAATCGGTTACATTGTATAAATAAATTGTACATCTAATAAATCGGTATATTGTGTACATTTTTAATAGCCACATTTGTGAATAAAAATGCCATCCAAATAGATGTCCCGCATGTGTCCAAAAAGCTAATGTAGAATCTTGATTACAAATGCAAAATTATAAGCATTAATTTGTGCACTGAATACAAAATCACCAATGTGTATTTATTTAATAGTTGACTATATTGTGTTATGGTAACTTACTTTTGGCAGTACATTTTCTGGAATTGTCTTGGAGTTGGTATCCCTTGATGCAACTGCATGTGCGAGCAAGACCGTTCTTACTCTCGCGGCATTCATGATCACAGTCTCCGTTGTTCAGCGAACAGTTAGTGGCTGTCCTGCCTGAGGTTAAATCACAGAACTGCTGTCAAGACATTTATCCCTGCAATGAATGACCTCAACACACACCACTGCCCTGTAACTCGAGAAGGACATTACTAAATGCCCTAAATGAGCGGTGACACAGCAGATCGAAAAACACTGATGAAGCAGTCAAAACCCTGCAAAGACAAACGAACAAACATGTTTTTATGCCCGTTTTGGTAGATCGCATAAATAAAATATGAATGGAAATGCCAAGGGGGTGATATGATGGGTTAGCAATGTAAGAAGGTTGCTGGTTTAAGTCCCGGCTGATCCAGTTGGCATTTCTGTGTGGAGTTTGCATGTTCTCCCCGTGTTGGTGTGGGTTTCCTCCGGATGCTCCGATTTCCCCCCACAGACACCAACCAAACACATGCGCTAGGTGAATTGAATAAACTAAATTGCCGTATGTGTGTGAATGAGTATGAGTGTGAATGAGTACGAGTGTAAATGATAATGTGTATGAGTGTGAATGAGGGCATCCGCTGCGTAAAATATATGCTGGAATAGTTGGCGGTTCATTCTGCTGTGGCGACCCCTGATAAATAAAGGGACTAAGCTGAAGGAAAATGAATGGAAATGCCAAGATGAGCAAACATTTTGAAAATTTGAGTATGATAAACTTTATATCCGATAATAAAAATGTGTCTAAACTACAATAAAAGCACATCAAAAAAATGTTTTAACAGATCATGTGATAATTTGATACACTCAAAAAAAAATTTTTAATGTTCAATCAAACTACGTATTTAAAATGAGCTGAAACAACTACATCCTTTTTAGGGACAACTTAATTGAACTTAATTGATTTATGTTCAATCCACTTAAATTTGTAAACACTAAGAGGTTAACTTAATTCCTTAAAGTTGTCCCAACACAAATCAATCGGTGGAACCCAGCATTTTTTACAGTGTATGTAAAAGGTATCATCAGTTAATTAGATAATGACTGTTTAAACAACTTTTCAGAAAAACGAATGCAAATTAATGCAAAACAAATGTCTTAATGTACTTTTAATAATCAACCTACACTGCAAAAAAACAAACAAACTATTATTTACTGTAAAAAACGACAGTGTGGTTGCCAGTATTCTAGCATTAAATATACGGTACAAACCATAAAAGAAACTACACATTTTTACGGTAAACTACCGTATTTCATTAATTTAAGCCATAGGTCTCAAATTCCTGGAGGGCCGCAGCTCTGCACAGTTTTGCTCCAACCCTGATCAAACACAGCTGATCCAACTAATGAAGGTGTTCATGACTCTTTTGAACACTTCAGTTATTTGGATCAGCTGTGTTTGAAAGGGTTGAAGCAAAACCTTGCAGAGCTGCGGCCCTCCAGGAGTTGAGTTTGAGACCTATGATTTAAGCGTTAATACACCGGTGTTTTAAAGTACTGACAACAACACATCATGTTACACAGACAAAATGTACATTAACTGATTGGACATAACATAAAGAAACATATTTCAAAACACAGATATCATATCATGTGTTAACAAGTGAATCAAAAGGTATAATGTGATATTTAATTACATAATACATATTCACTCATTTTTCAAAAAAAAAATATGCAAATTAATGGAAAACAAATGCCTTAGTGTACTTTAATAAATCAACCTACACCCGAAAAGAAAAACCTGTGATATATAATGTAAAAAATGGCAGGTGTGGTATTCTAGCATTAAAAATTTCACATTTTTATGGTTAACTACCGTATTTCATTAATTTAAGTGTTAATACGCGAGTGTATTAACACTTAAATTAATGAAATACGGTAGTTAACCATAAAAGTACTGACTACACATCATGTTACACAGAGAAAAAGTACATAAGTGATTAGACTACTGTACATAACTGATGGGAAATAAACAATAAAGAAACATATGTCAGCAAAAAGATAACAGATCTTGTGTTAACATGCGATATGTAATCAAAAGGTATATTGTGATATTTAATAAGATAATGTATATTCACTTACATAATTTTGAGAAAACAAATGCAAATTAATGCAAAACAAATGTCTTAATGTACTTTAATTAATCAACCTCCACTGTAAAAAAGTCTGTAAAAAGTACTGTAAAAAACAGCAGATGTGGTTGCCAGTATTCTCAGCCTAATCTCGTAAGGTAACATAAGTATTTTATGTTTTGTCAGTTTAGTGGCTAATTTTAGTCATATGAAAATGTACAGTTTTAAAAAGGAGACGTGGCACCAAACCCTGCCCCTAAACCCAGCCGTCATTGGGGGATAAGCAAATTATACTAAATTGTATGAATGAGATTGTACGAATACAAACAAATTAGCCACAAAATCAAGAAGTTACAAATTGCCGTGAGAGAGCCTTGGTATTCTAGCATTAAAAACACGGTACAACCTGTAAAGTAAATGTAAAATTTTTACGGTAAACATTAATCTATATCCTTAATACACCAGTGTTTTGAAGTACTACCAACACATCATGTTACACAGAGAAAATGTACATAAGTGTTTAGACACATAAAGAAACATGCAGTTGAAGTCAAAATTATTAGCTCCCCTAAATTATTAGCCCCCCTGTTTATTTTTTTCCCCAATTTCTGTTTAACAGAGAGATTTTTTTTCAACACATTTACTTAATAGTTTTAATAACTCATTTCTAATAACTGATTTATTTTATCTTTGCCATGATGACAGTACATAATATTTGACTAGATATTATTAAACAGCTTAAAGTGACATTTAAAGGTTTAACTAGGTTAAACATCATCTATTAAACATCATTTGGTAAATAGTTAAAAAAGAAAAAACATTCAAAAGGGGGCTAATAATTCTGACTTCAACTGTATGTCAACACACAGCTAACCGATCATGTGTCAACAAGTGATATGTAGTGAAAAGGTATAATGTGATATTTAATTAGATAATGCTTATTCACTTGCATACTTGTCAGGTAGCGAAAGCAAATTTATGCAAAACAATTGTCTTAATGTACTTTAATTACTCAACCTACACTGTAAAAAAATCTGTAAAATTTACTGTAAAAAAACAGCAGCTGTAGTTACCACTTGCCAGTATTTTACTGGTAAAAACAAAAATAAAAATTAATTACAGTAAACTACAGAATTCCATAAAAGAGTTTTGTAGTACTAACATCAACACATCATATCCTTTGTTACACAGAAAAAAAAGTACATAACTAAAAATGAAGTGTCATGCAGTAAATTTTGGGAAAATCAATTTACAGTTGTTCACATTATATATATATCCACGAGTTCACACTTGCAATAGTTTCAGAATAAAGCGTATTTGGCGTGCTGTCCAGGGAGAGGGCTCTGAGCTCGGGGAAGACACCCAAACTCGAGTTATTCCTCTTATCAGGAAACAGAGAGGAATTGGGATTCGAGCGAAGTATCTAGCCCGGCCCCAGAACGCTCCCCCCGGGATTGTAATGCTTAAGAGGTGAGGTGACGGGGTGGTGGAGGGACGCTAAAGTCGTAAGATGCTGCAGGTAAGACAGCTTTGGTATATATAGGGGTTTGGTCAAGAACTGATTGGATAATAGAATAATTGTCAATGACGTATTTGATACTGAAACTTCTGCGCGTGCTCCTCCCGAAATTTGTTTATAAAACATCACTACATTTATATAGGAAAGGAATATATAAAGGAATCTTAATTTTAAACAGGTTATGGATTTTCACAGTGGCATTTTTACTGTTGAAATTAACGCACTTTTTTACAGTGTATGGTTGTAAGTATGGTGAAATTAGTTTAAAAATTGTTTTTTTACGTTAATCAAAGCAATCAACCAAAAGGTTGATCCACACAAAGGTTTAGGATTTTGAACCATTAGAGCAAAAACTAATAAAGCAATATTTAATTGATCAGATGAGGTAAATGCAAAGATTTCCGTTTTAACATTTTTTTTTTATGTAAAGTGTATAACAAGTAAAAATGCTCACGCAGGTCACAATGTTTCCCTTCAAATCCAGAGTCGCAGGTGCAGGAGTAATCCTGCAACAGGTCAACACACTTCCCATGAACACACGGATTCGTGGTGCACTGGTTTCCATCTAAGAGTAAAGAACACCTAATGAGTTATGAAGCACTTACAAAGCTACACCCCAGGACTGACTGAACTAACCTTTATATGCCGTCCAGAACTCCAGCTGTAGGATGAAGAACTCAGTAAATAGATCATAATTAGGAGCAAAAGTGCATGAGTACAGTTAAAAGCTGACCAACCGTGGCCTCCCTGGTTATAAAGATTTCTCTTGCTTCTTCGAAATCGCACAGTTCCTCTCTACACTCCCGCTCCAGCGATGCCGGCTTAAGTTCCTCCATGAAAGTGTTGGCTCTTCTTGAACGGAGGAGCATATGTGCTTTTGGGCTGCTAGAAAATACTGACCAAAACAGACACGGGTTAATAGGGCAGAGCACTCAATGTGGCTTTCCCAGTATTTATTTATGCTTTAAAAGTTTTCATCTCCCGTTAATCTTGCAGTTTATTTGCAATTATCAGGTAATGGTTCAAACGTGAGGAATATGGAGCTTCGTCAATAAATTCTGTTTAAAATTTAATACATTTATATGAATAAAATTCATTAAAGTACGTGTAATATCTAAATATAATAACTCCTCTGATACACGCATCTTTTTTCATTTTTCAAGTTTTTTTGTATGAAATTTTAAAAATACCAAATAATTGTATTGAAAAAATTCAATCTTAAAACTACGTCAAATTGACATCTAATATAGTCAAATTGATATCCACTATGTCAAATTGACATCTAACATTGTTAAATTGACATCTAATATTGATGTCAAAAAACATGTCAAAAATGCAATTTGATTTGATGTCAATTGACTTTCTTGACATCTAAAATTAGTATTAAAAAAGTAAAAATTGCAAATCAATTTGATGTCAATTGACTATGTTGATCTCAAAACTATGTCAATTTGACAACTAATATTGGCGTCAAAATTGCTAATCGATTTGATGTCAATTGACTATGTTGACCTCAAAACTACATCAAATTGACATCAAACTTTGGCATCAAAAATGTCAAAAATACAAATAAATTTGATGTCAATTGACTATGTTGATCTCAAAACTACATTAAATTGACATCAAACGTTGGCGTCAAAAATACAAATAAATTTGATGTCAATTGACTATGTTGATCTCAAAACTAGATCAAATTGACATCAAACTTTGGCGTCAAAAATGTCAAAAATACAAATAAATTTGATGTCAATTGACTATGTTGATCTCAAAGCTACATCAAATTGACTTTTAACATTGGCGTTAAAAATGCTAAATCGATTTGATGTCAGTTGACTGTTGGTCTCAAAACTACGTCAAACTGACATCTAACATTGGCATTAAAAGTCAAACTTGCAAATTAATTTGATGTCAATTGACTACGTTGATGTTAAAACTATGTCAAATGAATATCTGTCACAAAACTGTCAAATTGACATCTAATATTGGCGTCAAAAACATGTCAAAAATGCTATTTAAATTGATGTCAATTGACTATGTTGATCTTAAAACTACATCAAATTGACATCTAACATTGGCATCAAACATGCTAATCAGTTTGTTGTCAATTGACTATGTTGATCTTAAAACTACGTCAAACTGACATTAACATTGGCGTCAAAAATGTGTAAAAATTGATAAATCGGTTTGATATCAATTGACTATCTTGGTCTCAAAACTGTCAAATTGACATCTAATATTGGCATCAAAAACACGTAAAAATGCTAAATTAATTTGATGTCAAATTACGTATTATCTAAAAACTACATAAAATTGACATCTAACATTGGCATTAAAAGTCAAACTTGCAAATTGATTTGATGTCAATTGACTTTATTGATCTTAAAACTACGTCAAATTAATATCTTGGGCTCAAAACTCAAATTGACATCTAATATTGGCATCAAAAACACTTAAAAAATGCAAATCAATTTGATGTCAATGGACTATGTTGATCTTAAAACTACATCAAATTGACATCTAACATTGGTGTCAAAAACGCTTAAAAATGCTAAATTAATTTGATGTCAAATGACTTATGATCTCAAAACTACATAAAATTGACATCTAACATTGGTATTAAAAGTCAAACTAGCAAATTGATTTGATGTCAATTGACTTTGTTGATCTTAAAACTACGTCAAACTGACATCTAACACTAGAGTAAAAAGTCAAACATGCAAATCAATGTATTGTCAATTGACTATGTTGATCTCAAAACGATATCAAATTGACATCTAACATTGGCGTAAAAAAACATATAAAAATTGCAAAATTTATTTGATGTCAGTCGACTATCTTGGTCTCAAAACTGTCAAATTGACATCTAATATTGGCATCAAAACCACGTGAAAAATGCAAATCAATTTGATGTCAAATGACTTATTATCTCAAAATTACATAAAATCGACATCCAACATTGGCGTCAAAAAACACTTCAAAAATCAATTCCAGGACTGCCTGTAAAAAAACTTCATAACTTCCTCTTAATGTTCCCATTTTCAGACAGGCACTAGCTTTTAACAATTTCATAACAATAAAATGCGCTATGCAACTGTTTGTTTATTGTAAAGTAATATTGACCTCATACCTGTCTCGCAAAGACCGCCATCAGAACAAAATACAACCAGTGTTAAGATCCAGAAGAAAAGACTCCTCATTGTGGCAACAAACCCTTTAAATACAGAAGAAAAAAAAATCTATAAATCTAAATAAAGAAACCTGATATCAGCATCTAGATTTGAAGACGTATATAAGTTAAACTGATGCTTTGGTTTCATATACATAGATAAAATATAGTCTACAATAATAGTATATTTAAAAATCTTACCGTGCTCTCAAATATGAACGCGGTACTTTAAAGGCCAGGTATTTCTCAAATGAAAACTACATTAGAAGATACATGAAAAAAGTATTTTAAATATCCCAGCTTAATCTGACAGGACAGAAAAGCACAAACAAGCGTTAGCAGCTAAAACAAACCGTTCACTGAACAAATAATATCAGCCTAAATCAATCACAGGATTTTCATTTTGCTATCATATTACCATCCGCAAGTTAAACAGAGTGAAATCCACACATTTACAGGATTTATCTAACCCTTGATGAATATTACAAAAAGTTTACTTACATTTTTGTTTTTAAATAAGAAAGGAAATGAAATGAAGATGGTTGTTTAAAGTGCGTTAATGACTAACTATATCTGTTTGCTGAGAGTCCACAGTCTGCATTCTCATCTGCTGTCTGTCCACACGCAACTACTCATGTCCAACTGCACAGCTTAAGGGTTAATCAGACTATTGCTTGTAATAACTACTAATATTTGTGCTTTATTTACTTATAGTTGGTGTTATTTTGCCCTCTTTGACACTATAGCGGTTTCCATCCAAAGATGCAACTTTAACAAATTGAAATATCACAGTAAACAATAATGAATAAAGCACCGTTTCAATCCAATGAATCAAAGAGAACAAAATCATTGATTTTTGATAAACTGGTGTCACATATCAGATAAAGAGTTTGCTGCAATAAGAGAATAAATCACTTCTATTTCAGAAGACGAAATGCAATGAACGGGCAGTGGATTTTTGGATCTTTGGGAGGCCTTTGGGACTCTCAAGACAGTTCTGAAGGTAATAAAACTGAACCACTTTGATAACAGACTTTGGCTGAGGGATTTTAGAAATGAGCAAAGCAACATTTTAGATGTTTTACAATGTGGACAGCCTGCTGGTTTGTCCATTAATGTCATTCCGTTGTTGCCATTTTTGGTTATAACATGATCTGTTTAAAGAAGGAATTTATTCAGTAAATGCATTTCCATTGTAGTTTATGCAATTTAGTATAGAATAAAAACATTTATCCTAGTCAAAAAAATGTTTTTTTTATGAGCGTTTTCAAAATGTACACTCATCTTTTAGAAATGAGACGAGATGGCGGAAACGAGACGAGATGGCGGCGCGTTCGGTTCGCGAGGCTCAGTGTCTCTCCAGTTTCTGCAATTTTGCAGTATTATTCCTGCTCATTTCGGGCCTGTTCGTGCAGAACAGCAGTGCCTTTACATCGTACACCCGACAGGACATCTTGGATATTGGATTGTGCATTCCGGACAGTTTTATTAACAATCTTCGACTCATCCCTGAGATCGCCAGAACACCCGGGCCGAAGAGCCCTGCCCGGCCGGGCGGAAGTGCTCGGAGGCGGCGCAGATAACGTAAACAAAGACGGGGGAAGCGCGGCGGGCTAAGAGCTAAGCTGAAGCTAACACCACACCGGCTCTCTTTACCCAGCATCTTTCTCGCCAATGTACGGTCACTGGTGAACAAAATGGATGAGATTCGACTGCGCATCAACCACAGCAAAAGATTATGGAACTGTAATGTCATGATTTTCACAGAAACATGGCTAAACAGCGGGATACCAGACAGCGCTATATCGCTAACGGAGCATCAAACATTCCGAGCAGACAGAACGGCGGATGACTCCGGTAAGACCAGAGGCGGAGGATTATGCATTTATATTAACAAAGCTTGGTGCACAAACTCTGTCGTCGTTGGGAGACATTGCTCTGTTAACCTGGAATTTCTAATGGTTAAATGTAGACCGTTTTATCTGCCACGGGAGTTCACCTCCACCATAATAACTGCCGCTTATATCCCTCCCGACGCTGATGCCAAGCTCGCTATGAATGAACTTCATGCAGCCATCAGCAAACAACAGACTGCTCACCCGGAGGCTGCTTTTATTGTTGCGGGGGATTTTAATCACTCAAACTTAAAGACAGTGCTCCCCAAATTCCATCAAAACATTTTCTGCCACACAAGGGGAAACAAAACTTTAGACCAAGTTTACACAAACATGGCTGAAGCATATGTTGTGACCCCCCTCCCCCACTTGGGTCAATCAGATCACCTTTCTTTGTTTCTCACCCCCAAGTACTCACCCATCGTCAACCGTGTGAAGCCATCAGTAAAGACCATCAAAGTGTGGCCAGCGGGGGTGGACTCCACACTCCAGGACAGGTTTGAACACACAGACTGGAGTATGTTTGCTTCCCAGGCCACATGTGGCTCTCACACAGACATTGACAGTTACACTTCCTCTGTTCTGGAATATATCAACACCCAAATCAAAAGCCATGGATGAACAAGGAGGTGCGCCTCCTGCTGAAGGCACGCAACACTGCCTTCAGATCAGGGGATGCACAGGCCTACAGCACTTCCAGGGCTAATCTGAAGAGGGGCATCAAAAAGGCCAAGCACTGCTACAAGCTAAAGCTAGAGGAGCACTTTTCCAACTCTGATCCTCGGCGCATGTGGCAGGGCATCCAGGCCATCAGCAACTACAAACCCAGCCAGTCCACCCCCACAGCCACAAATGTCTCCTTCCTGAACGAGCTAAATGACTTTTATGCCCACTTTGAAAGAGACAATACAGAACCCTACACCAGGAACACTACCTCAACCGACCACTCACCTATCACACTCACCTCCACAGAGGTCTACACCGCACTGAGTCGGATCAATGTGCGTAAGGCTGCTGGACCAGACGGTATTCCTGGGCGCGTCCTCAAAGCATGTGCAGAACAGCTCGCTGGGGTATTCACAGACATTTTCAACCTGTCGCTTAACCTAGCAACTGTGCCAACATGCTTTAAAACCACCTCTATTGTGCCAGTGCCGAAACACTCCAGCCCAACATGCCTGAATGACCACCGCCCTGTAGCACTCACACCCATCATCATGAAGTGCTTCGAGCGGTTGGTCCTGGCACATCTGAAAGACTCTCTGCCATCCACACTGGACCCACATCAGTTTGCCTACCGTGGCAACAGGAGCACAGAAGATGCCGTCTCCATAGCACTGCACTCTGTCCTCACACACCTGGACAATAAAAACACTTATGCACGAATGCTGTTTGTTAACTTCAGCTCAGCATTCAACACTGTCATACCCTCTAAGTTACTGATCAAACTCAGAGACCTGGATATCAACGCGTCTCTCTGCAACTGGGTTATGGACTTTCTGACTAACAGACCTCAGAATGTTAGATCAGGCCACATCTGCTCCACCACCGTCACACTCAACACTGGTGTACCACAGGGCTGCGTGCTGAGCCCCTTCCTCTACTCCCTTTTTACCATCGACTGTAGGCCTGTGAACAGATCCAACACCATCATCAAATTTGCAGATGACACCACAGTGATTGGTCTAATCAGCAATAATGATGAGACTGCCTACAGGGAGGAGATACAGCATCTGGCCACCTGGTGCACTGACAATAATCTGCTCCTTAACACCAGCAAGACCAAGGAGCTCATTGTGGACTTCAGGAAGGGACGAACAGGCTCACATGATCCTATCCACATTAATGGGATGGCCGTGGAGCCTGTCTCATCCTTCAAGTTCCTGGGGACCCACATCTCTAAGGACCTTTCCTGGACCACCAACACCTCCAGCCTGGTCAAGAAGGCTCACCAGCGCCTATTCTTCTTGAGGCAACTTAAGAAGAACAAGCTTTCATCAGCCATCTTGGTGAACTTCTACCGATGCACAATAGAAAGCATCCTGACCAACTGCGTCACAGTCTGGTATGGAAGCTGCTCTGTTGCTGAGCGTAAGGCACTGCAACGGGTGGTGAAAACTGCACAACGCATCACAGGGACTACACTGCCAGCCATAGAGGACATCCAGAAGAAACACTGTCTGCGCCGAGCACGCAGTATTCTTAAGGACACTTCTCACCCTGCTCACAGACTGTTTTCTCTCCGGCCTTCCGGCAGGCGCTTCAGGCTCCCCCGGACAAAAACCAGCAGACTGAGGAACAGCTTTTTCCCCAGAGCTGTCTTCCTTTTGAACTCTGCCCCTCACTGACTCTTTTGCCCCCCCAATACACCCCCCACACTCCTCTAACTTATACTCCTCACAATCACTGCACTATTTAACATTTGCACATTTAACGATTCACTTATTTGAACTGGACATACCCACTGCACATGAACATTTGTAATTATGTTTATCTATCTGCACACTTCTGCTATTAATAGCATCCTGTACATATATTCATTTATTGTAAATCTGTTCATAGCTAATACAACCTGTATATAATGTTCATAGTACATCCATCTGTAAATATCACCATAGTTTTTCTATAACTGCACTTTATAACTTATACCTATATCCTGCACTTGCTGCTATTGCACTGCTGGTTAGACCGAAACTGCATTTCGTTGCCTTGTACTTGTACATGTGTAATGACAATAAAGTTGAATCTAATCTAATCTAATCTAATCTTGACATTTCCGTTCACTTTTTTATGGGATATTCTACTGCTGCTGATTTGATGCTTCTTTAATTATTATCTTGATAATTTATAGCATTTAAAACTAAATAAAATTTAATTTTTACTAATGCTAGTAGAGGTGACCGTAAATACACTACCTGACAAAAGTCTTGTCATTGATCCCAATTGTAAGAGCAACAAATAATAACTTGACTTCTAGTTGATCATTTGGAAAAGTGGCAGAAGGTCGATTTTTCAGATGAATCATCTGTTGAACTGCATCCCAATCATCACAAAGACTGCAGAAGAGCTACTTGAACTCACATGGAACCAAGATTCTTAAGAAATCAGTCAAGTTTGGTGAAGGAAAAATCATGGTTTGGGGTTACGTTCAGTATGGGGGTTGCTACCTGTTATAGGAGAACCTCTTCTTAACATTATCAACTCTTCTTTATCTTTAGGCCATGTTCCAAATCCTTACAAGTTAGCTGTTATTAAACCTATTATTAAGAAACCACAACTGGACCCCAGCAACTCAGCTAATTATAGGCCTATTTCAAATCTTCCATTTATTTCTAAAATACTAGAAAAAGTTGTTTCTGCTCAATTATTCTCCTTTCTGCAGATGAACAATGTTTTTGAAGTGTTTCAGTCAGGTTTCAGAGCTCATCACAGTACAGAAACTGCATTAGTGAAAATAGCCAACGATTTACTCTTAGCTGCTGACCAAGGGTGCATCTCGCTATTAGTTCTACTCGATCTTAGTGCGGCATTTGACACCATTGACCATGGTATCCTTATTAATCGCTTAAAGTCTACAGGTGTCCAGGGACAGGCCCTACAATGGTTTAAGTCATACTTATCTGACCGTTACCAGTTTGTGAATATTAATGGACAGCCTTCACAAGTCAGCCCAGTAAAATACGGGGTGCCTCAAGGATCAGTTTTAGGCCCTTTGCTGTTTACAATATACATGCTACCCCTGGGAGACATTATTAGAAGACATGGGATCAGCTTTCACTGCTATGCAGATGATACTCAATTATATATTTCAACTAAACCTGACGAGACGTCTAATCTGTCCAAGCTAACTGAGTGTATTAAAGATGTTAAAGACTGGATGACCAACAATTATCTTCTCTTAAACTCAGACAAAACAGAATTATTACTTATTGGGCCTAAATCCTGTACACAGCAAATCTCACAACTCCACCTACAATTAGAGGGATACAAAGTTAGCGTTAGCTCTACTATAAAAGATCTGGGTGTCATATTAGACAGCCATTTAACTTTTAAAAATCATATATCCCATGTCACAAAAACTGCTTTCTTTCATCTGAGAAATATCGCTAAGTTACGAAGTATGCTATCGATCTCAGATGCAGAAAAACTAGTCCATGCTTTTATGACTTCTAGGCTGGACTACTGTAATGCACTGTTTGCTGGCTGCCCAGCATCCTCTATTAACAAACTTTAATTAGTACAAAATGCAGCTGCCAGAGTTCTTACCAGGTCTAAATTTGATCACATCACCCCAATTTTATCCTCCTTACACTGGCTGCCTGTTAAGTTTCGTATTGAATTTAAAATATTGCTTCTTACATATAAAGCTTTAAATAATCTAGCTCCTGTTTATCTAACCAATCTTCTGTCTCGCTACAATCCAACTCGCTCTTTAAGATCTCAAAACTTAGGGCTTCTGGTAGTACCTAGAATAGCAAAGTCGAGTAAAGGAGGTCGAGCCTTCTCATTTATAGCTCCTAAACTCTGGAATAGCCTTCCTGATAACGTCCGAGGCTCAGACACACTCTCCCAATTCAAAACTAGGTTAAAGACCTATCTGTTCAGTAAAGCATACACTTAGTGCACCACTTAGGGGGCTTCCACACAGGTTCTGCATCTTGTTTATATACACTATGAACAGCAGCTACGCTAATAGTTTTTTTCTTTATTCTCCATTTCCACCTGGGGATACTCTTCCCGAGGCCCTCAGACTATGCAGAGTCACTGATTCGATCCAAGACCACTGACGAGATGATCCCAAGGTTTCCATATCCTGGACCAGGCCGAATCCTGAGCAGCTACTGTGGTGGTCATGGAGGAGTGGAGAACATAAGACTGATTCCTGTGACACTCCAGAGACAGACGAGTCTTCGCTGAGGCCAGCTTCCAGCCTCCGCCACTGAGACTGCAGCTCTGCACAAGACGTTTGGCCAGCGGAGAAATTAAAATGATCGTGCCCAACTGAGCCTGGTTTCTCTCAAGGTTTTTCTTCTTCACTTTCGCCATTTAGTGAAGTTTTTTTTCCCTCTCCGCTGTCGCCACTAGCTTGCATGGTTCGGGATCTTTAGAGCTGCGCATCGTTGGATTTGCTCTTCAGTGTTTGGACTCTCAGTAGTGATTATTAAACCACACTGAACTGAGCTAAACTCAACTGAACCTAAACACTACAAACTGAACTACACTGTTCCAATTTACTACGACCTTTTATGTGAAGCTGCTTTGACACAATCTACATTGTATAAGCGCTATACAAATAAAGGTGAATTGAATTGAATTGAATGGGGTGTGCGAGAGATCTGCAGAGTTGATGGCAACATCAACAGCCTGAAGTGTCAAGACTTGTGCTGTCCATTATATTACAGAGCACAGGTGAGGGCAAATTCTTCAGCAGGATAGAGCTCCTTCTCATACTTCAGCCTCCACAAAAAAGCAAAGAAGGTCAAGGTGCTCCAGGATTGGCCAGCCCAGTCACCTGAAATGACCATTACTGAGCATGTCTGGGGTAAGATGAAGGAGGAGGTATTGAAGATGAATCCAAAGAATCTTGATGAACTCTGGGAGTCCTGCAAGAACGCTTTCTTTGCCATTTCAGATGATTTCATTAATAAGTTATTTAGTGGCCTTTGCCTTTCATGTAAGCCACTTCTGTTAGCAAATGAACAACTAGAAGTCAAGTTATTATTTGTTGTTCCTAAAACTTGCATAGGCGACAAGACTTTTATCAGTTAGTATACAATGGAAAGGAAGCCCAGAGAAAAGTCCTATCAAAAAATAAAATATAAAACACAGAAGCTTAATTTGGTCAATAGAGTATAAAACATCATTGCAAGCGGCAAACTAGCTATAGCCATCGAGTCATATGTAAGAGATTTCTCATTGATCATTATGCATAGAGAACATATTAGATGACTTTTTTTAAAGGTCCCGTGAAGTGCTTTGAAATGTGCATCTTTTATTTGATGTTTGGCATAATCTCAACTGAAAAATAAAAAGAGGATGGGACATACTGTAGCTCCAACTACAGACAATTGCATTTAGTTTTTATCACAGCTCTGCCAATGAGAGTGGCTGAGCTCAAGTGCATCAAATGAAAAGCAAATGAGAAGAGGGGATGGCGCATGTCAGATGCTAGAGAGCATTTGATTGGTCAAGATTTGATGAGAAACTGAAGGTATGAGGTGACGAGAAAATATATCAGTTTTTATCAGGTTTATATCATAGACTGTAAAATATATGGACGTAGTATCCGTGACGTCACCCATAGGTTTCTGAAGAGCGCAAAGGAAGCTGCAAGTAGGTGCGGCCAACCGTCGCCATTTTGTTTGCGCGTCATCGCATCCACGGCGGGATACCAAACAAGGGCAAAGAGGCGGAGAGTGAGCGGAGCTACAGACACCTGCTGGCATTTTGCTTGGACCTGGCTAAGACAGACTTTACTTTGGGAGAAACGCTTGATACTTTATTACCTGCGACTCGTTTGTGTTCTGACCACATGTGCTTCGCTGTACACTATATCAATAAAGTGTTTCGACTTTTAAAAACACTGTTGTAACACAATGAGCCACTAAACATTGTTCTTATGACGTTTTTCAACAGGAGGACAACGCGAAATACGTCCAAACACTTCAACTATAGTCTGTGTTAGTAAATGCAAGACTATTGATGAAATCCAGGCATAACACTGTATGATAACGCTTCAGATGACTGTTCAATAGCATACAGCTAATCAATCTGTCAGATTCTGTAGGGCATTACAGCTCTAAAGAACATTATAAATGATAAATGATCTTAAATAAAACAAATACATTAATAGAGATGGTATATAAGTATATAATTTCACTCACCAGGGAAACGGAGGCCACGTGAATGGTTTGTGAGCACAATTAAGTGCACACAGCATGCCATATCATCTGATAATTGTAGGAAATAATCCCAAAAGGCAACTGACTGTGTAAAGAAACATTAACCAACACAAAAATGCGATGTATATGCCGAGTTCATCGGCTAATTAGCCGTAATCAGCTGATGTGACGAGACAGCGAGCAGCGAGACCTAGCTGTCACTCAAGTGGCCACGCCCTTAATTATGCAGACTTAATATAACTTAATAAAACGAAACGGATGAGTTATAAAAAAAATTCACCCCCCTCACAGTTGTCATGAAGGTTAATCATGGCTATATGCACCAAAGCCATCTTTTGTACCAGGCTGTAAGCATGTTTTTATCAGCTGTAAAAATGGCCAATTTCCCATTGCAGTCAGAAATTACCTGGATTTCCTGGAGCCAGCCCCCCAAGGCGAGTCGATGAATTGCAGTTTTAGTTACTTCCATATTGGCTTCCTGAGGGAGAGCGGGAGGTTGCCACTTGGTTTATATATATATATATTTAAAGATTTATTTTTGGTCTTCTTTTAGACAGAACAATATTGAGAAAGAAAGCAAAATTGGAGAGAGAGGGGAGTAGGGAAATGTACTTGAGCTGGGATTTGAACTTGGGACACCCCTACATGCTACTGCACCATATATCAGCGCGCTAACCACTAGGCTATTGTGCTGACTAGTTTATATTTTCTAAACTTGAATTTTGTCACTGAAACTAAGATCAAATTTTTTTTTTATTAATTTTGAAGTCAGTTTAATGAAAGTCAGTTGATTGACGTCTTCAGAAATTGTAGCAAATAGGTCAGTACTGAAATTAATGTAAAAGACTTTTTCAATAAATATGATGAAACAGGGTGGCACGGTGGCTCAGTGGTTGCTTCACAGCAAGAAGGTCTCTGGTTTGAGTCCCAGCTGGGTCAGTTGGGTTTCCTCCAGATGCTCCGGTTTCCCCCACAGTCCAAAGACATATAGGTGAATTGGATCAACTAAATTGGCCGTAGTGTATGAGAGTGTGTGCGTCAATGCGAGAGTGTATGGGTGTTTCCCAGTACTGGGTTGCAGCTGGAAGGGCATCCGCTGCATAAAACAAATGCTGGATGAGTTGGCGGTTCATTCTGCTGTGGCGACCCCAGATTAATAAAGGGACTAAGCCAAAAAGAAAATAAATGAATAAATGAAATTGGCTGTAGTGTATGAGAGTGTGTGTGAATGCGAGAGTGTATGGGTGTTTCCCAGCACTGGGTTGCAGCTGGAAGGGCATCTGCTGCGTAAAACATATGCTGAAATAGTTTATTCTGCTGTGGTGACCCCTGATATAGGAACTAAGCCAAAGAAAAAAGAATGAATGAATGAATGAATGAATGATGAAACATGTTTTATGCAAAGATAATTGTGGTATTGATTTCGTAGGGATGCTCTGATTGGAAAAAATCCTAAATAACAACAAAAAGACCTCTTACCTTCCTCCTCCACCATGCTTTAATAAACTGAACACTCTACTACAATCCAGTATTTCATAACAATACAGTTTTTGATAATAATACATTTATTACAATAAAGATTGTTGCTTCATATCACAAAGTTTTACAACTACTACATTTTGCAGCTACTGTATATAACAGGAGAAACAAAGCTCTCTATTCATTTTCAGTTACATGACCCACTTCTACAGAGATCAGAGAGCTGAAGAATGGTTGATGGATTATCTCTATTCATTTCTAATAGCAACTACAATCAGAAAATACACTGAAAGAAAAGATTCATTGGATTTACTAAATGTTTTTAAGGTAAGTGGTTGCAAATAGGGTTGGGCCGATAGATGATGCCATCGTCCATCGGCGATGGCTGACAGACACCACTATGCTGAGCCGGCATCGCGATCCTTCGCTCCGCATCCGAGGCAACAGTGCTAACCACTGCGCCACCATGCCGTGGTTAGCAGCCCATATAAATAGTTTCCAACCACTTACCTTAAAACATTTTAGCAAATACAATGAATCATTTATTTTTAGTGCAGCAGTCCAGAGAAGTGCTCTTTTGCAGTGCTCTCTATATGATTTTTAACACCCCTAATATATGTGCTATACTATATCGAGGGTTGCTTTGAGAACTTCTACACGTTCTCCTCAATGTTTGCGTTTCCTTCATCCTCATCCTCAGGCATGCCCTTCAGGTAGGTGCGCTTAAACTCCTCGAATACCATTTCTTCCTCCACTTCACTGCTTACAGCAACAACACGATCACATGAAGGACAAGAAGCAGATACAGCACAAATATATTATTGAGGTTACAAGAAAGATAATTATTGATGTATAAAATAAATAAGATAGAGACCAGCTAGATTGCTAATTTATGCCATTTCTTTATGCAGGGATGTAAAATAAGGACTAGAAGTCAAAATTATTCACCCTCCTCTGAATTTTGTTTTCTTTTTTCAAATATTTCCCAAATGATGTTTAACATAGCAAGGAAGTTTTATCATATTTTTTTCTGCTGGAGAAAGTCTTATTTGTTATTTCAGTTAGAATGAAAGCAGATTTTAATTTATTTAAAACCATTCTATATTATCAGCCCCCTTAAGCAATATTTGTTTTTGATCGTCTACAGAACAAACTATCGTTGAACAATGACTTGCCTAATTACCCTAGTAAAGCATTTAAATGAATGAATACTGGTGGCTTGAAAAATATCTAGTCAAATATTATGTACTGTCATCATGGCGAAGATAATAGAATTCAGTTATTAGAAATGAGTTATTAAAACTATTATGTTTAGAAAT